>NC_142361.1:15171175-15453675 GCF_059441175.1 Urocampus carinirostris
ACAAGTGGTGAGCGGTTCGTTGAAAATGGGGCTGCATTCCAACACCCTGAATGTTGGGCTCCGTTCCAACACCCTGAATGTTTACCTCAAATGTTTAACGTAAACATGAAGCTAACCCAGGCTAATCGTACATTCGCGTTATCGTAATCTTCCGTATGAAAGATTACGCTAACATGAACGTGTAAAAATTAAAAAAAAGGATAAAGAAAATAATTATGCATAGGATTTCTTACCTTTGTGGTGGTCAGCAGAAGGCGCAGGTGGACAGTGGGGAGAGGATCAGACACTCGCACACCTCCTTCATATTTTGCAATTATTTCTTTCTTAAATGCAATAGTTGTACGCACTACTTTTCTTTTTTCACCTGTAGCAACTTTGCTTCTTGCAATGACTTTCTTCGGAGGCATAATCAGGGGCTAAAACACTTACGTACACCTATATTAAAAGCGAAAGCAAAACGAAGCACGTCCGCAAGCGACAACAGTTGGTCACGAAAAGAGCAATCTACACCTGTACGCTGCCCAGCATCGCACCCTAGCGTACGCACTCACGCATTACCGGCGTTCGAACTCCGATTTTTTGACCGAACAGCGAAGCAAGAATTTCTTTGAAATTTTTGGTCGGACTCCGATTTGTTCGAACCGAGAGGCGTTTTTTCTTTCTTGGAAAAGTTGTCGGCCACGCTGGCAGAGACATTGTGGAAGTTGTACGCCAGACGTAAAAGATGCAAGCCCCGGGCGCCTGGGCAGACGTTATTTCAGACACTGATGCTAGTCTCAAGTCAAGATTTTTTGTTGTTGTTTAGATTTTGAAAAAGCGGTAGGATTTAAAAGAAACCGGTAAGTGTTTTTAAAGAGGAAAACAGTGGTAGACTAACGAGTAAAACGTAAGTGTTGGTGAATATGCTTATTGACAGTAGGGGCACTTTCTGTTAGCACAAAAATATAAATATATGGCTAAAATTGGTACATTTCTTTGTACAGTAAGATTGTCATAACTGGAAACGCATACGTTTTCGCTTTATTTTATGTGGTTTTTTTTTTAACATTTAGATTTTTGTTCCTCCTATAAAACAATTCAAAGGGAAATTTTGTTTTTTAAATATACTGCTACGTATAATAAGCAACACTAAATGTACTGCCAGTGTGGAAAGAACAGAGCAAGTATTAAAAAAAATGTTGGTGTAGATTATTTGGTATATTAAATAAACTTGTTTACACAATTTTTATTTTTTATTCTACATAGTCTGCCTCTGTTGAGTATGTAAGTTGTGTTTATAAGGTTAATTCTCGCATAATAAAGGGAATCTCAACCATTAATAAGAGGCGCACTCGTCAAAGGTGGACAGCTTTGGACTTATTAACATGAGGCACTCATGCGGTTGCCACAAAATCGAAATATGGCTGTATAGTATAATCTTCAACTTTAGGATTGAGATATCAAAGGTTCAATGCTTGTCCTAGTCCGGATAAGACTTACAACATCGGTACCCATTTCCTCCGTGCTTGGTGCTTGGCATTAGGGATTGGAATTGGGAGGTTTGGTCACCTAATGACTTCTAAAGAGAAACAGTATCATCTTCAATTCTTTCGAGTTTTCTAAATTATCATATTTTGTCACTTTTGTTTCAGAAACCCATGATGGTCACCAGGCGCCTACTCGAGTAGCGATGGGCACCTTGGGCCCTCCGACGCCCCTGCTCTTCGTCCTGCTATGGGCGTGGGTCACGTCCGAGCGCTGGGACACACACTTGGCATACGTGACGCACAACAGCTTCTTCTATTACTCTTGCAGCCAGGAGCCGGCTGCATGCAGTGAGGCCTCGCTAGTTGACTGCTGCTGCAGGGACGTCACCCCACCCGGTCTGCGGTGGCCCCTGACGGTGCCCTACCCCTCGCCCATCTTCCACATGCGGCGACTTACCGTTTGGTACACGTCTGCACGGAACGCTGCCCGTCTGCTCAACAACTCAGAGGTGCTTCACCTCACCTTGATGGACTGCGGAGGCGGGGAGGAGAGGCCCAGAACCCCTTTAGAGGGACACTTTGCGGTGCAGCACCTGGAGCGATTGAGCGTCATCGACTTCCCACCGATGCCCCGGACCAAGTCGGAAAGCGACAACGAACTGCATTTTGATTCTGCTTGGTGGAGGTGGCGGGCGGCGGCGCAGGTGCAGGACATTTTCCTTGGTCGGGAGTTGGGAGCGGCTTTCCACGAGCAGGCCCGGCTGGGCGTTATACATGCTTCGGTTCTGCAGGGCGGTGCTGCCGGCGTCAAAGTGTACACAGTGCAGACGCAAATCGACAGCGACGGAACCATGCCTTTCCCCGACCTGCAACTGCCCAAGCTACCTGAAACGTCTGTCATCTATGTTAGCTTCGTGTACAGGAGAGAGCCCCGTTAATGGGTTCCGCTTTCCATCATCCAACGGAAGATAAAGTTAGCAATTACCCAGATTGCATTTATTTAAAAACAACTACTATGTCGATTCAATTCAATACAGACATTTCTAAATCTTAGCATATTGACCACTTTCCATGTTTCTAAACAAATATGACGTAGCCAAGCTGTGTGTGCATTGTTGAGGCAGAACAGCATAATACATATCAGTTCACACCAGCCAATGAACAGGGAAATGTCACGACCAGAACGGAATTAGGACCCAGATGCGTAGCGTTAACCACAAGTTTATTGATAGAAAGAGGAAGGGCTGCGCCCGCGATCCGGTGCTCGCTGGACGCGGGAAGCAAGCCGCTCACACAATCGGATTGTGATCCGAATACAGAAGTGGATCTTCCGAAGAAGGAGATGGCGGTGTCAAGGATGGAAAAACAAGTGAATAGCCGGGACAGGAGAGCAAAAACGTGGTCGGGATCAAAAACAGGTCGGAGCCAGAGACATACGGGGAGATCAGGAATGGACGGCTACAAAAAATGGGAAAGGCGGGAGTCAGGGTCAAAATGCTTGCATTGTAACAACAGAGATTAGCTGACAAAGTGACAACCGGAGAGTGAAAGGGCTGGACAGGGAACCAATCAAGTAGCCCGCAGCGGCTGGCGCCAAATGTGCAGGCACAGGTGATGCTAATCAATAATCATCACAGAAAAGATAGTGGATGGTAGAAAAAAATGTCTCAAACAAGCACAAAGTATGTATAAGCAGCAAGATAGCAACTTTATCATAGTAATCCAAGTCAACAACAACAAAAAGTTATATTGACTGGTTCGACCGATAAATTCTGCAAGAGACTTTGTGCAGCTTTTGTGTGTGACTTTTTGCCTTATTTACGACGCCAGTCAAAATCGGGTAAGTATCGAGTAAAATCCTTTTTTTATGCTAGCAAGTTAAATGGACCAAAAAGGTGGCTCAGAAGACGAGTTCATATTTACAATAGCTTAATTCACACATTAGTTAACCCTTAAAAGATTGACTCTTCTCAGTTTTTTACCCACCTTAAATACTTTGTTAGTGTCGGTGGGATAAATAATGATAATGATCATGGTTATTTATCAATAATTCTTATTAATATTATAATTATGTTCATAATAATAATAACCATGATCATTATCATTATTACTATTTGTAGTAGGATTAAAGATGTACCAGCAAGTGCTAGTAGTAGCAAACTTACAGTTTACACTGTACAGCAAACACTGAGCATTTCCCCGACACTTATGATACTTACACTTACTAAGGCATTCACCATTCAAGTACCTGTAAATCAAAACAAGATTGCCACGATAGCTTACCAGATATGGACTGGACACCGCAAATGTGGCGCAACAAGGGTTGCTGACTAGTTAAAATGTTACATTTACATTATGTTGTGTAATCTGTATTTGACTGTTAGGGGAAGTCAAGTCAAGTCAAGTCATTTTTATTTGTATAGCCCTAAATCACGAAGAGTCTCAAAGGGCTTCACAGATTGTTACACTATATTACACAAACTATTTTCAACCGACAAGAGGAGTAGGTTATTCGTATGCAATGGAGTAGAAGTGAGTTTTAAGTTTAGATTTAAACATTTCCACTGAGGTTGCAGATCGAATCTCAGGGGTAAGAGCATTCCACAGCACCGGTGCCCGGATGGAGAACGCTCTCGAACCAGCAGAAGACTTCTTTGCTCTCGGGATCATCAGAAGACCAGCACTCTCAGATCGTAGGCTTCGGACCGGGACATAGTGGCAGATCAGATCTGAAAGATAAGAGGGAGCAAGTCCATGTATGATTTTGTACAATACTAAGAGAACTTTGAAGTCACATCTTTGGCTAACTGGGAGCCAATGCAGGTTAGCCATAATCGGTGTTATGTGATCGTACTTTTTTGTCCTAGTTAAAAGCCTCGCTGCGGCATTTTGTACTAGCTGAAGAGACTTGATTCTGGACTTCGGGAGACCGGAGAGTAGTGCATTGCAGTAATCGAGACGGGAGGTAACAAATGCATGAATTATTGTTTCCGCATCAGACTGAGACAGTATTGAACGGATTTTAGCAATGTTGCGAAGATGGAAGAAGGCAGTTCTAGTAATTTATTATTTTTCAGGGTATTGAGTTTTGTATAGCAGAAAGGGTAAGAGTAGTCGCAGTATATCACCGCTAGTTAGCAAAGTCTCACAGGTCAGAGAAGGGTGCTTGGGCCAAGTCTCATGGGACCTCACGTGATGTAGTGAGACTTGCTCAATAAATGATCCTTAATGTCAACAATTAAATGGTGTCGTGTGAGACTGACATTTATCATCTATTTTGCAGGTGAGATGTATATACTGGTAACACACTTACTGTGAAGATGATAATATGTGAAAATATGTGTGTAAAGTTTACAAAAAAGTTAAATCGTAAGAGTGAGTCATCCGTTAGCATAAGCAAAAAATAAGGCCTTGGGGAGGTATGCCATGTTATACTGGACTGGTTTAAGAGTGTACTGTGATGTTAATCTGTATATTTTGATACCAATTAACACAAGATGGGGTAAAACAACAACAACCAAGAAAATATATTAAACAAATGTGTAACACCAGCTGGAGCTAGCCCATCCACTTGGGTCCTGTTACACGAACGTCAGTTCTTTAAATGGCTTGCAACCACAGGCTCATACGGTGCTTCTAAAATGGCCTGTTTTCTCTTGGAATTGCAAAAAATATGTGTTTCATAAAATGGCGCGTTGTGCACCCATATTACACAAGGAGCATTTTGTTTTTGTAAATTGCGATCCTAAAAATGCAGCGCAACATACAAATCTTCTCTCGCTCCATTCAAATTCATACTGCTACTCCTGCTGTTTTGGGTGAACAATGTGCATGAGTCTTGTGGTGATTTTGTGGTTGGAAAAGGGTCTATCAAAGAGTGATCTGAATCCGTCTAAAATTCTCATTGATTGAGTACCAAGTTTCTGTTCCTTTGTGAGGCTGGGCCTGCTAGGTGGAGTGATGTAAGCAAGTCAGCGTGTTTTGTGTGAGCACTTCTGTTCTTCCGAAGTTAAATAAACATTAAAGCGACACTGTCTATAATTTGACCACTAAAAGTCACTGCATTGTGTTGTACAACAGAAAACGAGTGCTCAGAGTAAAGAAACCGCACCATTTTTTTCTTATTTGTTTGCTTAGCCTTTCACAGGGTTTTTCTTTTGTTAATTATTCAACTTATTATTGTTTGGGGTTTTTTTTAACGATGAAGGGTTTTTTACCACTTTTTTATGCTAAATAATGCACTTCCCTTTAAAAATTATAGCGACAGGTTCTCCTTTACCATATATGAGGACCTAACAGTTTTTACATATAACTTGTCACAAAACAAAAGCCTGTTTTTAAATGGATTGACATAAATCACGTTATCTTCTCCATTTTTTTAACGATGAAGGTCTTTTTTACCACTTTTCCTGCTAAATAATACGCATCCCTTTAAAAATGATAGCAACAGGTTCTCCTTTGCCATATATGAGGACATAACGTTCTTTACATATAACTTGTCACATAACAAAAGCCTGTTATTAAATGGCTTGACATAACTCACGTTATCTTCTCCATTTTTATCCGTAAACTTACACATGTAAAACAAAATTGCGTCATTAAAGATCACTCATTCAAATAGATTAACTTAATTCACATACAATATTAATTTCAGGAAGAATTATATTTACTACTTTAATCAAAATAGTTCTACACAATTAAAAAACTTCGTTAATGGCCTTTTGAGAACACTTATTCATCCAGCGTGTCAGTAACCATAAATAACCACGAGAGGGCAACAGATACACGTCAGAGTTAATGCAGCCAAGGTAAGGAGTTAATTAAGTAGGACTTAAAATAACGTTTAGCTAAACAATGAGTTCAATTGAAGAACAGTTTATTGATTCAGATGGGCACATTTTTGCAGCTTAATCCCAGAGATTCAAGCAAAGGTTTTCAAAATAATTCTATGATCTACGAAATGATCTGTCTAACATTTAAATCAACTAGTCCGATTTGTATCTGCAAGGGCCTTTTTTTTACACAGAATGTCCACAAGGACGCGCAAAATATCTAAAAAACACAACGCCGTCAATTCAGTAAGAAAACCATTTTCACAGTACTGACATGAAGAATTACCGTACTTACAGAGTTAATAACGAACAAAAATAATTAAAGTGGAATGACGAGCTGCGACCCAGATCAAGAAATAATGTCCACTTCTCAAAGTTACCCAAGGAAAGGATTGTGCCTTTTAAAACAAAGATAGTAGAATAGATTCACCATTAAAAAAAAACAAAAACAAAATGACCAGCAAAACAAAAATGACTTTAAGTACCGTACATAGACGCATAATGCCTACAAGCGCCCTCTTCTATGCGGCAGCGTGTTGGGGAGGCAGCGTCAAGAAGAAGGATGCCTCTCGTCTCAATAAACTGGCTAGAGAGCGAGCTCTGTTGTGGGCAAAGAGCTGGACAGCCTAACAACAGTAGCTGAGAGACGAGCACTGAAAAAGCTGAGGTCAATCATGGACAATCCATCGCATCCACTACACAGCATTATCTCCAGACAGAAGAGCAGTTTCAGCGACAGACTGCTGTCACTGTCTTGTACTACGGACAGACTGAAGAGATCTTTTCTTCCTCATGCCATGAGGCTCTTTAACTCCCCCCGGCAGAGTAAAGGCCCACATTAAACCACACCACCTACATTGGATATTACCGAATCTTACTGCAATATGTATTCTGTGTAGCACTATTTAGTTACTCTATATAACACGCTACAGTGGGCATTTGCACGTCACACTGGGTATTTGTATATTGTATTCTTTTGGCTTTATTATTGTATTGTTCTCAGCTCAGGGATGCTGCTAGAAATGTGAATTTCCCTTAGGGGATGAATAAAGTATCTATCTATCTATCTATCTATCTATCTATCTATCTATCTATCTATCTATCTATCTATCTATCTATCTATCTATCTATCTATCTATCTATCTATCTATCTATCTATCTATCTATCTATCTATCTATCTACCCATCTACATCGCATATGAGCGACACCCTAAAACTGCTTTAAAATAGCCACATAATAATTCAAACTGAAAATATTAATAAACCGTGTACTAAACATTGAGGATTATTTTATAATGTAGTTAATGAAAAATAATACACTGGGCAGTCAGCAACACCATTTTATCATATTTAGAGATATTGTCAGCTCAAGGAATTTTTTAAAAACTATTATATGTTGATAATGTATGTGTATTGTCTGTTTAGCCTTCTAAGACTTTATTAAGGGCGATGCAAATAAACATGACTTGCCTTAATGTGAAAGGCTATGACATACTGTGGCCCTCGTGTCACAACTTTTGAACATGACAAAAAAACGCATGTCCAAAGCAATGTTTTTCATCTAGTGTGCCGTGAGACCTTGTCTAGTTTGTCGCAGGAAACTGGCCAATTTTATCTTTGCAAAAAAGCAAACTAATGTTCAGAGTCTTTCAGTGATCAGCTGTAACATTTGTTTATATCAGTAAGTGGTAGCATATTACTTTTTTGCTTGCTCATGAAATAGTCCAGGGACATATATTTTTTTATTTTGTTTGATCGAGCTGTATACAATTACACTGCAAGAATTTTTTTTTTTTAAATGGGAACTTAGTAAAACTTAATTTCCACTTGGAGAACATTTTGCTCACTTTAAGTACAGTATTATTATAGCTATTATTATTATTTAAAAAAAAAAATCACAAAAAAAGGTTAAACTGGTAAGAGGGGTCAAAAAATGTAATGTTAAAAACAAAATAATTGACCGGTATTACATCCTCAGCCACGGTGGCCACAAATGATAAGAAATAAGATTCAGATAACAATCTGCAACCTCAGCGTAAGTGTTGAAATCTAGGATTAAAACACACTTATATTTAATAGCTTATGAATGATATGACCCCAAATGTGCAATGGAAGTTCTTGAAAATTCGGCCAGGTTCATACCAGTCAACGTATACGTTTTTCTTGTATTATTACGTTTTTTGATCATTTCAATTTTTTATGCTGTATATCCTTTTTGTGTCTGGGATTTTTTCTAAACTCGATATTTTACTTAGACATATGTCATCTTGCCCATTTTGGATCGTCTGGACAACAACATCATCCTAGATTGCTAATATCGTCACGGTTTTCTACATAGTCTGTCTTGCTGTGAATAAATAGGTGCCAGGTTATGTTTGTACGGGTTATTCACGACTTATAAGGGGAATCACAATCATTAATAAGGAGAGTGATTGGCCGACGTTGACAGGTATGCAGAGTAAAAGCTAAGCATACTTGCTCTGAATTAGAGCAGTGTTTTTAAATGGTTTATATGTATTCAGTGTTGAGGTTCCTTCACATTTAACTTCACAATCTTTGTATTTTCAATTTTTTATTTTTATTTGTTTATTTTTTTTCAAAATTGCAAATTTTTCATATCCATCCATCCATTATCTGCACCGCTTATCCTCAGTAGGGTAACGGGGTTTCTGGAGCCCATCACAGCTATCTTCGGGCAGTGGGCAGGGGACACCCTGAACTGGTTGCCAGTCAGTCGTAGGGCACAGAGACAGACAACTCACTCGCTCATTCACACCTAGGGACATTTTGGACCGGCCAATTAACCTGACATGCATGGTTTTGGAATGTGCCAGGAACATGCAAACTCCACATGGGGAGGCTGTTGTAGCTGGACTGGAACCCTTTTTTTTTAAAATCAAGTGTTTTCCAAATAGTCAGGTCAAGTCATGTTTATTTGTAGAGCCCATTATCACAAGGAGTCTCAAAGGGCTGCATAGACCACAGTGTATTGCAAACTACAGACTATTATGACACCATCCCCTGATCTAAAACCTACATGAGGGCAAGGAAAAATGCAAATACCTCAACATGAGGTAAATGAAGAAACCTTGAGAAGAGACCCAATTGCTTCACAATAAACCAAAATATCTGCAAATGTATGCAACTGCAAATATGTTAGATTTTTTTTATATACGGTTTTGAGGCGCCCTTTGCCAGACCAGAGTGCTAATAGAAGTGTCTCCCATCAACTTAATTCATAATTTGAATTAACGTGCTGAGTGGCTCACAAATCATGTGACGCTAGGAATCGATGATGAAATCTGTAGCTAATGCTTTTAATAACTGATTTGTATCGGTTTTATCGATTAGTTGTTGCAGCCCTTACTACAATGTGATAAAAGTCTTAGAAATGGACAGAAACGTGATTATTTTCCAGCTCAAAGTTGATGACGACTGACTTGAAGTGACTCTGCAGCGCGTTTTGCAGCACTAGCAGCCAGTCAAAGTTTGTTGCCGGCTAGTGTATTTTAGCCTGCCAGTTTATATGATTAAGTGTCCTTATGATCAATGTGAAACCTGTCTTTTACAATCTTTTCCTTTCATTTTTCATTACGCAGGTGTATCATTGGATAGCGCACCTGACAGGTGAGAAAAGAGCACGTTAGCTCAATCGTCATTGGCCGCGTTTACGATCATTACAGGCCCAGCTGTAAACGGGCCTGCGTTTACCCGTCTCGCGCCCACTAAAGCCTGTTTATCATCAGACGTTATTGTTCGGCCGCCTCCTTGCAAGCGGCGCGTTCGCGTTGCTCTTTTGAAAAGGGCAAATCAGCCATAATTCAGTTTATAAACGGCGGCGCGGCCAGGAGCAAGCGAAGAGGGGGGCGAGGCGGCGAGAGAAATGCCTGCATGAATATTCACGAGGGCCTCAACTGCCGCCGACGGTGATTCATTAGGCATATGTAAATATCACTCACTTTAATTGCCCCGAAACCGACTCAACATAATGTTACCATTAGCAAATTATTACTTATTTGTGATACTAAACGCTATACAGAGACCAAGCCGTTGCAATTACGATGAGTTTGACAACTACTGCCTTGACATTTGCGCACGCGTGTATGTGGGTAGTGGGCTTGTGCATGTGTGCATACATCACACCTTTACAGTGGAACATATTTGTCTTTGTGGGGAATTTAAGTGTTTGGGGTTTATTGCTGTGACAAGCAGTGAGGTTTGTGTCAGGTGAGGCACAGTCAGATTTAAAAATCTATGAACCTGCTACCTACATCTTTTTCAACATTCGACTCACATGGAAAAATATGTTTTATTGTCTTAACTTGCACCGCTCCTTTTGAATAAAAACATCAATAAACAGATTTCTTTCTTTTTCTGTATTGTTTGGAGCTGAGACTCAGAAACTTTGGTCTCACTTTCGCCCTCTGGCACGAAGCAAAGAAAATGAAAAGAAAATGGGAAGTGGCACGCAAGCGCGCGTAAATGCGGCGGGTCCGAAATGCCGTATTTTGAAGTCGAGTCGAAGTTTTTGTTTTGTTTTACTCAATAATTGAACTGAGTTTTTGATTTATTTGATAAGGCGCCTAGAAAGGCAGTTTCTAAACCATGCTTTTGCGGTGCCGTGGACCATGGAGCAATGATCCAGTGCAGTCACTGCAAACACTATATACACTATGAGTGCTCTGGACTGTCAGTTCAGGACCTAAGCCTCGCGATACAGGATAAGCAAGCTACTTACATCTGCAAGTCCTGCGTCCCCGGCTTATCCGCTGATGATAAGGATTCTTACGCCTCTCTGAGTAGCTCTGGAACGGTGTTCACCTACGTGGATAGCACTCCGGTGCCTCTATCCGGGTCGTCTGGGCCGTGCGGTGCCCTGAACTCTGCTGATTTGGTCTCCACTGTCCGTGAAACCGTGAAGGCCATGGTACCAACTTTGGTCCGAGAGATCATGACGCAGATGATGCCAGAAGTTGCCAGAATGTCGACTAGCCTAATGGAGGAAATGCTAGCAAAGGAGGCTAGGAAGCATAATCTCGTGGTGGTTGGAGCAAAGACACATCGAGAAAATGGGGAAGCTGTCCAGGATACCCAGCTCTTTCAGGAAGTTGCCAAAGCAGTCCCGGGAGTAGAAAAACAGGACATTCTGGAAGTTTTTCGTGATGGAAGGCTGAGGAAGGATGGTAAACCCAGGATTGTGAAGATCCGATTCCGGAATACAAGATCAAGGCTGGCGTTTCTCCGTGGATTCAATCGGGTGAAAAGTACCTTCCCGACGTTGTCTTCTGGATTTGTTCGTCCAGATATGACACCAAAAGAAAGGGAACGCGACAGGGAACTACAGGACGAACTTAAGCGCCGTCGGGACGAAGGTGAAGTAAACATTATTATACGGGACGGGAAAATTGTTGTCAAGCCGGGAAATGCCTAAAGTCGCCTTCGCCTTTATTGAACAGCCCTTTGATTCATCTCATTAATGCCCAATGTTTGACTTCTAAGGCAGATGACTTGGTCTCGTACATCAATTTCTACACCCCTGATATTTTGGCAATTACAGAAACTTGGTACTCCGCTGGTGACACAGGGCCAACTATAGAGAAATATCAGTCCATTAGAACTGACCTTAAAAATGCCCAACACGGAGGAGTTTTGCTCATGGTTTCTCATGGTATAACTGTGTTTTCTGTCGCTAATTATCAATTCGATAGAATTGAGTTATTGAGATGTGATATTCTTATTTCTGGGGTGAAGCTGAGAATAGTGCTTGTATATCGCTCTGGTCTGAGCTCTTTTCAGGCCAACGTCGCTATGTTCGAACATCTGAATTCTATTTTTGATACTAAATTGCAAATTCTACTTATGGGTGATTTTAACTTTCCTGACCTTCACCACAGTTTTCTTCAAAATTCTGATACTAATCTAACTTCAATGTTCAAAAACTTGGTTTCAAATGCAGGTTTCTTTCAGCATGTCGATAAACCAACCAGGGGGTCCAACGTATTAGACCTTGTGTTTTCCACTGACAGATATCTGATTAAAAACATTGACGTTGGGCCGAGTTTCTCTACCAGTGATCACGATTCTGTTACTTTCCAACTTAACCTGGCTCTTAAAAAAGATACCGCTGCTCAGAATTACATAAATTTTAAAGACTGTGATCTACATGGCATGAGATACTTTCTGTCTAGTGTCAACTGGTACCTCTTATTTGATAATTGTGGGAATATTGAAGAAATGTGGGCAATATTTAAATCTGTTGTTTACACTTTGATATCTGTATACGTACCCTCAGTTGCTGTTACACCTCACGTCAACCGTGATATAGCTGAATTGCATAGGCGGAAGCAGTTTATTCACAAGCTTTATAAACGTGATCAGTGGGCATACTTGGAAAGTTATCAAGATGCTTCAAGGGAACTGCGGAGGGCCATCAGGCGGGAAAGAGTGGCTGAGGAAAATAAAGTTTTAGAGGCTAATAATCAGACATGGGACCAAGTCACACATGTGCAAGTCTCAAGTAAGTCTCAAGTCTTCACCTTCAAGTCCCAAGTAAGTCCCAAGTATTTTTTTCTTGGGCAAGTCAAGTCACAAGTCAAGTCCCGAGTCTTAGATTGCCAAGTCCAAGTCAAGTCACAAGTCATAAAAACAGCGACTCGAGTCGACTCGAGTCCAAGTCACTAAGTCTCAAGTCCCCATGTCTGCTAATAATACTCGTAAATTCTTTTCATACATCAACCGCAAACTAATTTCTAGGGCATCTATTCCCAACCTGAAGGCATCTGACGGTACCGTTGCTACAGATAATGCTGACAAAGTCCGTATATTAAATGATCAGTATGCCAGTGTTTTTGGTCCTGACAATGGTGTTTCACCCGACTTTCCCAGCAGAACTTCAGCTGTTCTAAATTCTGTGGAACTTTCAAAGGAGTTAATTCATAGATACTTGATAAAACTTCCCAGCAAATTTTCAGCCGGCCCTGACAAAATTCCAAATTTCTTGCTTAAAAAGCTAGCTGACTTTTTATGTGAACCATTATTTTACCTGTTCTCTAGATCTTTTGAGGATTCACAGCTGCCTGAGGACTGGCTTAGTGCTATTGTCATACCGATTTTTAAAGGGGGGAGCACAACAAGTGCAGCCAACTATAGACCAGTTAGCTTGACTAGCTGCGTCTGTAAAGTGTTTGAGAAAATTATCTCAGATGCCATATGGAAATTTATACAGGAGCACAATCTTTTTACGTTTAAACAACATGGGTTTAGGTCCGGAACTTCTACCATGACTAACTTAATAGCTCATTTGAATAATATTACCAGTATGTTTTTTGTTCACAATATGGCTGGTCATGTTGTTTACTTAGACTTCTGCAAGGCTTTTGATAAAGTGTCTCATAACAAGCTTTTACAAAAACTGAAATGCTATGGTATTAGGGGAAAACTGCTTGAATGGATAACAGCATATTTGTCAAATCGTAAACAATGCGTAAAAATTGATGATGTTCTTTCAGCGTGGTCGGAAGTTTGTAGTGGGGTACCGCAGGGCTCAGTACTAGGACCATTATTATTTCTGTTTTTTGTGAACGACCTACCTGAGGCCATTCAAAGTAGTGACATCTCAATTTTTGCCGATGATGCTAAACTGTCGGCTTTCTTACCAAAAACCCAGGTGACAGGAACAATTGATTCTCTCCAAAATGACATTAAATCAGTTTTTCTTTGGTCCGAAAAGTGGCAACTCCAATTGTCATCTCATAAATGCTTAGCACAGTCGTTTTTACATGGTTCTGTTCCGCTGTATAACATTAATGATCATGATTTGCATGTTGTTACTGAACATAAGGATCTGGGTGTCACTCTTACTTCAAACTTAAAGTTTATCACGCATATCGCCAAAATTACCAACAAAGCCAATAACATAGCATCAAACATTTACAGAAACTTTTACAACAAGAACCCAGCATTCTTAGTTCGAATGTTTTGCGTTTATGTTAGACCCGGGTTAGAATATAACAGCGTTGTGTGGAACCCTTACTTACTCAAGGACATTAACCTACTGGAAGGAGTTCAACGACGGTATACGAAGCGGATACCTGGGATGCACAGCTTGTCATATCCGGAAAGACTACAAAGACTGAACTTGGACTTTTTGGAGCTCCGTAGAATTCGATTTGATTTAATTTTCGTGTTCAAAGTACTGCATGGAATGATCGATGTGCCTTTTGATCAATTTTTTGAGTTCTGTCGTGTTGATGGTTTACGTGGTCACAGATATAAGTTACGGGTGCCTAGACCTACCAGCAACTTGCACGGAAACTTTATTTCTTTCAGGATACCAAAAATTTGGATTTTTTTGCCTGACCGGGTTATTAGTGCAAATACGGTGCAAACCTTTAAGCAAAGGTTGGCAGAAACAGATCTGTCAAATTTCCTTAGGGGAGGGGGCGTAAGGTGACCATATTTGGCCATGCTCACTCTCAGCATTAGTTTTTCTTTTTGTGTCATGTTTTGATGAATGTATCCAACAATACCTTCAATAAACATTTCATTTCAATTCGCGCCCCATTCTGCGTATGCAAAAGGTAAGCACAGGAACCTTTTACTCTCTGCAGCGCTGTTTCTGCGGCAGTAGCTCAGGAGGTAAAGCGCTCGTCTTGGGATCAAGGGATCCCAGTTCGAATCCCGTCTTGTCCGTGTTACATGTCGAAGTGTCCTTGGGTAAGACACTGAACCCCTAATACCCCCAATAAGCAGGTTAGCGTCTTACATGGCTGCAATACAAGGCCGCTATTGGGAAATGTGAAGCGGACTGTAAAGCGCTTTGGGAAGTCATTGACTTGAAAAGCGCTATACAAATGCAGATCATTTCATTTCCTGGTTTGTGTCATCATCGCGAGTTCTGTATGCGCATTCTTTTATTTTGCTAGTTATCCGGCAAAATCCTTTCTAGCTAGCCATTTAATTTTGGGTCTAGCTATTTTTTTACTCTTTAGCTAGCTATCTAGCTCCCATTTAGAGTATGAACTTTACATTACAATATTATTATCATCGACGTAATCATATTTGGCATTTGGATTCTATGTAAACCAAGTTACATATTTACTTTTTCCATATTTTCCTTAAAATATTCCCGTTCCTACAAAAATATTTTAAATAGCTGATGGTATATTTTACTACTTATACTGTTGTTTTTGTGCTCTGTACAGCCCTTTGAGACTTTTTGTGATCAAGGGCTATACAAATAAATGTGACTTGACTTGACTAATACGTAAGACACTAATTAGATTAATAATATTCAGCACGGTGGTTAGTGCGTCTGCGGCACAGTTTTGAGGTCATGGGTTCAAATCCAGCTACCAACCTTCCTGTGCGGAGTTTGCATGTTCTCTCCGTGCTTGCGTGGGTTTCCTACGGGCACTGTGGTTTCCTCCCACATTTAAAACAAAACAAAACATGCATGTCAGGTTAATTGGCCGGTCCAAATTGTCCATAGATGTGAGCTAGCGAGCGAAATGTCTGTCCCTGTGTGCCCTGCGACTGGCTGGAAACCAGTTCAGGGTGTCTCCTGCCCACTGCTCGGAGATGGCTGGGATGGTCTCCAGCACCCCCGCGACTCTACTGACGATAAGCATTACAGATAATGGATGGATGGATATTCATAATATAACGTAAAATATTATAAATTTTGAAAAACAATATAAAAATTGTGAAGTTAAATGTGAAAGAACTTCAACACTAAATAAAGTAAATAGTAAACAGTAAATAAAGTATCTATCTATCTATCTATCTATCTATCTATCTATCTATCTATCTATCTATCTATCTATCTATCTATCTATCTATCTATCTATCTATCTATCTATCTATCTATCTATCTATCTATCTAACTAACTAACTAACTAACTAACTAACTAACTAACTAACTCTGAAGTGCTGTCATGCACTTTCCGGACAAATGTTCAACATGTTACCTAGTGTTTACTATGTTTGTGTACTGTAGTGCTAAATCTAATTCACCCTGGTCATCCCGAAAGGGGGATTACCACTTGTGAGGTCCCTTCTCAAGGTTTCTCTTTTTCTTCACGCTGAGGTTTTGAGTTGTTCCTTGCCCGCATGTTGGTCTAAGATCAGGTAATTGTGTCATTGTAATCCTGTGCAGTCCTTTGAGATATTTTTGTGATTAAGAGCTATATAAATAAATGTGACTTGACTTGACTGAATAAATCTAACTATTTAATATGTTTTTAACTGCATATATTAATGATGACACACACTGCACATCATTGGTTCATTGTGGCTGGTTAAAAAGATGGCATGGGGTGTTAGAGGTGCAGCATCTCATTGACTGTCTGACAATTAATAGATTATCAAATGATTGGCCAACTATTTTTATTCTCGGGTATTTGTTTGGATACTTTCAAAAATAATTAAATTAATTGCAGTTTCTCAACCGTTAATGTGTTTTGGTATTCCTAAACGATAAAAGAGGGATCATTTGCGTTTGATTGAAATATGTCATAGTGGTGTCATTGGTAACAATTTAGTTTTCCAGAAATGTGTACAAGGCTTTGATGCTAGGTCCTTAGCTTGGCCTGGAATAAGAGCTTGCTCTGTCCACTCCACGCATCGGCCCGGTATTGCAGTACCCCCGGGAACGGTGCATTCGCAATGATTGCAACAAGGCTTTAGGGCTAGGACCTTAGCTTGGCCTTTTGGCTGAGAGTAGGTGTCCCGACTCCTAGGCTTTGTAGCGTATTATGAACTGACCGATAAAGGATAATGAATAATGAATAATGAAGATAGATAAATAACCCTTAAAAACCCCCTCTTAAAAATATATGACATTGGTCTGCCCACACGTTTGGGTTTTATTTCGGCACATTATTAAGAAATGATTGCCATTCTTTAGAGGTCTGATTAAAAACTATTTGGGAAAGTAAACAGTGTCTGCCTGATGCCTTCAATTACTTTTAATTTGGAATATTTTGATTATTCTTTAAACTAATTTCCTGACATCGTAAATTCTTATGAATTTTGAATGAGATCAGTTTTTTTTTCATCTGCACATTTAAATAGACATTGGGGTCGCAAAACGAGACAGGTGAAAACGAGGGCTGGGGTTAACAGCTTGATGTCCTTAATACAATAACCACATAAAATAGATGAAAAAGACTATTCTGTGAAAACAGACAAAGGCAGTAATGGTTTCAAAAATGCGCTTCCAGAATGACTGATAAATATTTTTGTTCCAAAAGGTCGGAACACAGAAAGAAGTTAGTGGAAAATTTCCTAGGCACAGGCTTCACGCCTCAAGGCAAGACTCAAAGCCTCCCTCTCAAAAGGAAATCAGAACACCCCTTAGAAAAATGTAAAGACTATATAAAGACTAGATAAATGGTTATATTGTAGTGCTAAGTGAATAAAACAAGTAGTAAATAAGTAATTGGGTGCATTCAAAGATATGGATAATCATATAGTGCAATAATCACTACTAAATAAATGGTTAACTTGATTAAAACGTTGATGTTATGACTTAAAAGAATGAAAAGGTTATACCTGGAAAACTCAAAAAATTATGACTTTATGCAGAGACACATTTCAATATTCTAACAACATATATTAAGTTAATTTGTAATTGAATTAATATTCAGTTTTAGAAAAAGTAGGTTTTAAATAAAAAATAATTTCAGGTAATCCGTTTAAATGATTAAAGTTGGGGTTTGTCCTTTAAGAGTTGAAAGTTAAATATTTTCTATATTAAATATGAGTTACTAATGCCCATTGAGTTTAAAAAGCCCGTACGCTTTATTTTTTACTGCGCCTATCTGCTTATCTATTTTATTTATTTATTTATTTATTTATTTTTTTGCAAAGTTATCCAGGGCGGAACACATAAGGTAGCACGAATGGGGGGAGTACTGGAGAGTGACATCATGCCCATTTTTTTTTGTTTACTTTATCTTTGTTAGACTAGCATGAAAATGGTGAAAGTAAACAAAAGACCTGTCTCAAGTGCAGTCCAAACACAAACCCAAACCCCTAGAAAGAAGAAAAAAAATCGTTTATTAAAGCACACCTAAGAAATGCACGTACTTGCACACGCATCATAAACGAGCTGACTGAGGTTGCAAAAATGACATGAGCTAGGGGTTGGCGGCAGCGAGGCTTTAAGTTCAAAATTCCGTATAGCTCCTTCAATCACAAATACATTAATCGAACATTAAAATGATGTTGTCGTTGTTTTAAACGTGTGTTTACATATACGAGTGTCTTTTGTCCGGGGAAATAACCATCGACAGCCTGTTGACCCACAGATAAACCCAACACACCCGAACAATTAATTTCTGTGTCATATGGTGGACTGAAACGTGTATTCCAAAAGGGATTTAGCTGTCACTTATCATCCCTCTACCCCCCAAACTAAAATAATTTGTTATGTTCTTGCCTCAAACTTGCTCATTTTAATTGACATCTTTGTAAACGTCTGAAGAAGTCATTAGCAAACAAAACAAATCACCGGCAAATGACGGGCGGCTAAATGAGCATCATTACGCTCGTCGACAACAGCTTGCGTCAGGATAAACCATCAAAAATTTAAACATTTCTGAAGGAGCGGGATTTTGAGTCGTAATCTCCGCTCCAGCTGTCTGAGTATCAATTATTCAAAAATTGTGGCACAATCAAATTTAACTAGACTTGCCTCGGTGGCATAAACTTGGCCAAATTAAATGACTTCCAAATAGTAAACAAAGATTTTTTTATAGCTTGGTCGTCAGGCGCTGATTTAATATGCTCCGAGTTTGGAACGAAAGCCTTCCTGTAATATCGTCCGCGTTTTAGATGGAGTCACACAAATAAAGAGGGTGAATTTTACAAGAAAATAAAATGGCATTGATGTAATATACTACAAGTGTACTCTTAAGACTAAATGTTGGTGCCATGTAAACACACAGGGACAAAAATATGTGTATTATCCTAAAAAAATAGATACAAATAGTTTTCAAAGATTCTAAAACTATTATTATAAATATTTCTTTGCATAGAGCAGTGGCCCCAAACTACCCATACCGGTAGGGGCCACGGATCATTTGGTACCAGGCCTCAAAAGCAGAATTATACATTCGAGCGACTCAAGTTCTGAGTAATTCGAGACACGAGATGGCATTCGAGAAATAATGTAGAGCGGCACACGATAGAAAATCCAAGTAACGAGAATTTCCACACGCTACCACTAGAGGACTTAGTGCTTGAAATGGACTGGCATACACTTGGCGGTACAGTGAGTGCAGATACCAAAGCCGAAGAAGTGTTTACGTAGTGTTTTGCTTCACCAATTACTGAAGGTTATTATCCGCAGAAAGTCTTTAACAACGACTCGACGGGCTTTTTTGGAGAGAAAAATGCCACACAGGACATCATGACAGCTGAGGGTAGAAACCTAACGGTAAAAAAAAACGTTCATTCATTAAAATTACAATATGTATTTAAATAATAAACAAAAACACATGAGCTATAGACAAGCCGGTTTCAAAATACTCTTAGGTCAAGACATTACCTTTTGTTCTGCATAACATGGCCTCTCCTTAAAGAGAGCTGACATAATTGTCTTGCTGCTATGGGTACCCAAAACCTTCACAAAAATAAGAAGTAAAATGGTTTGTTTTTGTCTCTTGAGTCTCCGCGGATTGTATTCTTCTATGTGCTTTTCAGCATTTCTTTTCTCGGTTGCACTACACCTTTCAGCAATATTTAATGGTCGAATAACACACACTGTCCCTTTAATAAAATTTCAAAATACTGTATATCTAACTAATTTAAAACCTATTTCAAATGTTAAGCTAGAATAACCTCAAATCTGGTCGTTTTATTATAGTAAATAAGAAAATATAAACCATCAACTTATATAACATTTACTTCAACTTCCTCAAATGATCAAATTATTAAATGAAAGTACCATGTAACTTTATTTCACTTTAATTTCAATTCAATCCAATGTCGGTTTGGAAATTCTATGAATTAATAAAATACATAAATTATCACAAAATGTATACTTTTGTTAAATAGGATTTTTTTGTACATGGACATTGATTTAGTTTAAAACACATTTTAAATATTTTGAATTGAATTGTTTATGTCAATAAGGTCTCTTAGAAACTGTGATTTACTCAATTACAATTTATTTCTCTAATAGTTGTCATTAAATAGAGACAGCATTTGTAATGTATGAATTGTGCAAATTCAAAATATTTTTTCTTAGCTTTTTAAAAAACTTACCGATCACAAATAGATTAGTTTATAAAATAAGATCTATCAGTACTACTAGGTTGTTTACCATCTTCATTGATTTAAATCATCATTTATTCACAAAATTATTGAATAAATCAATGTAACAAGATTCGACAAAACAGCAGACTGAGTGTGCGGCGACTCACATCGGCTGCGGACGTGCAGCACATTTTACAACAATGTTGTCGAAGTTGAAAGGGGCAAGAAAGAAAAAAAAGAAAAGGAAAAATGCCAGCACCCTGCCAGTTTCCGTCTGCCCGACCGGCCTCGGAGATGTTTTATCGAGGCAGCAGCGGTTTGAAGCATTGGCGGTGGCAAAACAGACCGACGGGGAGAGATAAATAAGTCGTGTCGTGTGCATGTGTGTGTGTGTGTCGGCAAGTAAGTGAGAGAGTGTGAGGGAGCTCATAAAGTAGCGTGATGGATGATCTCCTTCCCCCCAGGGGGAACAGCACCATGTAAATTGGCCCACACAATGCATTATGGATAAGGCAGTTGAGATTATAGCTTGTTAATGTGTCCCTCACTGGTTGGCCCCCACCTTCCCTTCCCTTGTCCACTCTCCATTCCTCTGTTTAGGCTCAGGCGCTGACATGGTCGCCTCATTGCGGAGGCCTATTGGGTGCAGATGGGCCAAGGAGCTCGCGGCTGCTGCTGCTGCAACTTGTGTATTTTACGCTTTTGAGGCACACGCTGATTAAATTCACATTTTCAGGAATTTTGCATTGATAACTTTATACTGTGTAAAATGTGGTTTAATTAGGATTACAATCTCAACCCTTTAAATAAAAGCTTTAAAGCAAAGTGACTGATTTCCTTTTTGTCTTATTGGCTTCTTGAGAATTTGTTTAGGGGAGTGGATTTTGAAATATAGATGGACAACAACAGTTTACAATAACCTGTGCAGCCCTTTGAGACTCTTTGTGATTAAGGGCTATACAAATAAACATGACTTGACTTTATGCTAGTCTCTAAAGTAGCTTGTGGAAGAAAAATTCTAGTAGTGTCTCGTCACAAAGTAGTCAATTATTGGCATAAAAAAGTCTGCCTTACCTGTAGGTGTTGTGAAATGTGGATAATAACTAATGATAAGTATGTAGGCATCTGGAGGAGGTTGTGGAATGACGTTGTTGCAGGAGGTCACATGCTGAGTGAGCCGGTGCGGGCGACCTTTATGGGATATCACGAGTTGATTTGAGGACACTATCTAAAGGCCAATGTAGAACGTCTGGAACTTTGAACGTGTCCTCAATGCAATAAAGAGCGTTCCCTTTTGCCACATAACCTCTCTGCGTATATTTTGGGGCGACGTCCAACGACGTTCTCTCCAAAATAGGGCTGTTTTTTTTCCGAGGCTCACAATTAAATTATGATTCAGGGATGTAGGTTTTTATCATCAAACAATTATTGAGGGTTTTTTTATCAATATATTTTCCTTCATTAAGTTTTAACCTTTCAGGTGTTTAACTCCTGTGCATTTTTTTTATAATAATGAATTTACACTAAGGTTTATTTAACAAGGGGAAACTCATGCAGACTAGAAAGTTACAAAACTAGCTAGCAAACACAAATTTTAATGATTGATTTGGAGATGAAAAGTCTTTCTGCTTTTTATGTTTTGAAAATGTTTGATTGAATATGACAACTTTACTGTTAGTTTTTATATCGATTATCGAAAAAAGTTGAAGCTTCTTTAAACATTTGCAAAGACACCTAATTTTGTATTTTTTGTATTGTCTCAAAAAGAACGTCCATGACTTTTTTTAAAGTAATATAGCATTGGTAAGGGTTAGAAATAATCAGTCAGCAAATACAGTGGGTGCATTGCGAGTGGCACCTGGCTTTGGCAGCATTCAGTTGACATATTTAAAACTGCACATCACTGTGTGGCGCGATGCAGCCCATTTTTCTCTTGAGCTTCTCTCAGCATTGTCTCGTGGGCCACAAAAAAATGATTTGGCTGGTCAAATTTTACCCGCGGGGCATTTCTTTTTTTGTGGGTCCATTGATGGAAAACATGCCCATTCTCGGGTTGCCATATTGAATTGATTTAATTGATTTGTTTATTGATTTTTTTAATTTTTTGTTTGAAAAAGAGGGCCAGATAATAAACACCTTGAAAAATGGGAAGTAATAGAGTCAGGTAAACTTTTCTTCTTTCACCGGCTAATCATTTTTAGTATCCTTTAAAAATGATTCTTAAATTTCTTTATCATACATCTTTCTTTTATTTATTTATTTTTTAATTATTTTAGAATTCTTTTTTGGGGAATTGTTTAACGTTGGTTATTTAGGGCCTCCTGTAGGTAATAAAGAAACCTTGATTTGTTGAAAAATAGCAATATTGATTTAGAAATATACAAATCATCAAATCATATTCATCACAGCTGACGAGAAAAAGCCAATGGTAAAAAAAACATCATTCATTAATAAAAACAATATGTATTTAAATAATATGTAAAAACACATGAGCTGTTAACAAACATGTTTTAAAATACTTGTAGGTCGAGAAATTACCTTTTGTTTTACATAACATGAGCTGCACCTTAAGGGAGCTGACATAACTGTCTGACATCTTGCTGCCTCTGAAAGGCTGGGAATGAAAATTAAGAAAAGTTGCGTTTTTTAGTGACTTTGTAGTTTCTGTAATTTGTATTCTCTCTTTTTTTGCACTCATTTTTTTGTTTTAACTCCACAATTCTGTGACATCCAGACATCAAATGATACATACTGTCTGTTTAAGAAATATTTTATTATAACAAGAATATCGAATTGAAATTATTTAAAAAATAGAATTTTTAGGAACAAATACAATTGACAAAATTACCTACATTAGAAGGTATTATTATAATTAAACAAGTCTTGTTCTAATTATCTTTTTAGAAAAAGAAGTTTTAAATGTTATGAAACGAGAGACATTTGCAAAATAATTTGCAAGTGGAATAATAATTTATAGTTTACAGTGAAGGCGTTTGAGGGAGTGGAGTATTTAAAAAAAGTATGACATTTGGTTTTTCATGGTAGGGCCTAAAATCTTGTCACTAAGCTAAAAAAAAAAAATCACCACAGTAATTGAAACGTTTTGACCGCCTAGATCTAATGTATAAGCGATCAAAATTCCTGTTCCTCTCGACACATTTTTGTGCTGATTTTTATGTTGACTAGCCGTGGCTACTTGCAAAAAAAGTTATAGTTGCTTGAGAAACTTGTCAAAACCTTATCTGGAGCTTGTTTTTAGATTTTAAATACCTTTCAATCTTTTGCACCCCCCTGGTGTTTGTGTAAGTGATCTAACATGCAAACAGAGCTTGTCAGCACAATCCTTTGCTGTGGACATATGTCTCCTCCCTCCCCGGCCCACCCTGTGAACCACCAAAGAGGTGGCTATCACCCCCCCTAGCTTATGGAGCTGTGTCTTCCCTCTTTTGAGTGCTCGCTTTACCCTCGATTATCTACCTCGTGGGTCTGTCCGGGGAGCTGTCAGGCCATCTGTTGATGACCACTGAGGCCCAAATCTGCCGTTGCTCACGATCCTGGAGCCGTCTGTGCTGTTAGTGGGAGTCCGATTCAAGGAGGTTTTTCTCCAAGAGTCTGTGTTAGAACCCCCCACCGCAAGGCATCACTGTATTGTCATCGATATAACACCGAGCTCAACCACCGAAGAAGGAGCGTGAAGAAAGTTGACCTGTAACTGAAGCGATAAGTCTCTCTCAAAATGGTGAAAACTGCAAAGTACAATACACTGTATGGAGACCATAGGCAAATTAGTTCACGAAAATTAAATACGTTTGACCTCGTAACTTTTTTTTTAAAAACTTTTGCAATATCAAGTGCAATTGCACCTCCACTACACTAGGGATCAGCGGCGCTCCCATTGGCAGTGTTTTGTTTTCAATTAGCTTCCATATATAAAGCATATAGCACAAAATAAGAGCATTGAATGTGAAGTGTCGATCCAAAGTGGAGCAGACCCTCAAGCGACCTTATGAAAAAAATATCCAATACAAATGAGGATACAGGCATAGAGAGACTGCGCCAAAGTAGAAAACAAATGTTTCCTCCCGAAAGCAAAGGAGAAAAACTGTCAGAACCGGAACAGATGGTAGGCCCAAACGTGTAACGTTTCACACAAAAAATTATTGGGATATCGAGCAAGTCAGGTGCGAGGAAACAAACGCCAGCGATCAAATGATCGCTGGACAGGAGGAGCGAGCAGTTCACAGGATCAGAGCGTGATTGGAATGTGGAAGTGATTCGCCGAGTTGGAAGATTGGAGCGTGGTCAGGGGCCAAAACGGGTTGCTAGCCGGAGCGGGAGATCAGAACGTGGTCGGTGGTCAAAAACAGGTCGTTAGCCGGAGCAGGAGATTAGAGTGTGGTCAAATGGACAAAACGGATCAATAGCCGGAGACAAACGGTAAAGCAGAAACAGACGAGTAGGGAACGGATGAAGTTGGGACAGACGGGAGCCAAAGTCAAAGTGCTAGCCTTGCGTTTGCAGAGGGTCTCTGACGGACTGACAAAGCCAAAGTAGAGCTTAGTTTCACTGCGACCACAGAGTTGGAGACGAGAAAAGACCAGATTTCTTGCTACGTTAAAACTTTTGGCAACTCCCATTTTTTAAGATGTCACTTCAAAACATCACACCTCCATCACGCTGATAAGAGTGCTAAAGTTTTCTTTTCAGTGAACAAATTCTCGAAAGGCGGGGATCTGGAATGGGCGGAAGTGACCCGTTACCACCAATATCAAAGAATAATAGTTTTGTCCCCACAAATATCATGTGATTACTTTAAAAAATGATCGTTCAATCAAAGCAGCGCAGAATGGGTAAAATCACATTCTCTCCTAGCGCGCATGGGATAGATGTAAATGTTGGTGACATCGCATTACTGAGCAAGAGCAGAGAGTTACTTGGCCCTGCTTCCCAAATTTTTTTCTTTTATATTGTGCACTCAAGTTAATATTGGTGATCAGTTTGAATGCATTAGTATTTATTGATGTCATGTAATTTTATCTTTAATCAGTGGTGTACTTCAAACAATTTTATAGGCAATTTACAGGACTGTCTCAGAAAATTAGAATATTGTGATAAAGTTCTTTATTTTCTGTAATGCAATTAAAAAAACAAAAATGTCATACATTCTGGATTCATTACACATCAACTGAACTATTTCAAGCCTTTTATTATTTTAATATTGCTGAATTTGGCTTACAGCTTAAGAAAACTCAAAAATCCTATCTCAAAATATTAGAATATCATGAAAAAGTATACAAGTAGGCTATTCAACTAATCACCTGAATCATCTAATTAACTCGAAACACCTTGCGAGGGTTTCCTGAGCCTTAAAAACACTCAGCTTGGTTCAGTAAACTAAATCACAAGTATGGGGAAGACTGCTGATCTGACTGCTGTCCAGAGGACCATCATTGATACCCTCCATCAGGAGGGTAAGACACAAAAAGAAATTTCTCAAAGAGCAGGCTGTTCACAGAGTGCAGTTTCAAAGCATATCCACAAAAAGTCTGTTGGAAGGGAAAAATGTGGCCGGAAACGCTGCACAACCAAGAGAGATGACCGCAGCCTTAACAAAATTGTGAAGAAGAGCCGCTTCCAGAATTTGGGGGAGCTTCAAAGACAGTGGGCTGAAGCTGGAGTCCAGGTATCAAAAGCCACAGTTCACAGACGTGTCCGGGAAATGGGCTACAATAGCCGTATTCCCATGGTCAAGCCACTTCTAAACTCAAGACAACGGAAGAAGCGTCTGACTTGGGCTATGGAGAAGAAGCACTGGACAGTTGCAGAGTGGTCCAAAGTCCTCTTTTCAGACGAAAGCAAGTTTTGCATTTCATTTGGAAGTCAAGGCGCCAGAGTCTGGAGAAAGGCTGGAGAGGAGCAAAATCCAAGTTGCTTGAAATCCAGTGTGAAGTTCCCACAGTCAGCAATGGTTTGGGGAGCCATGTCAGCTGCTGGTGTTGGTCCACTGTGTTTCATCAAGTCCAGAGTAAATGCAACTGTGTACCAAGAGATTTTAGAGCACTACATGCTTCCATCTGCTGAAAAGCTCTATGGAGATGAGGATGTCATTTTCCAGCATGATCTGGCACCTGCCCACAGTGCCAAAACCACCAGTAACTGGTGCACTGACCATGGCATCACTGTCCTTGATTGGCCTGCTAATTCCCCTGACCTGAACCCCATTGAGAATTTGTGGGGTATAGTTAAGAAGAAGATGAAAGACACCAGACCTACAAATGCAAATGAGCTGAAGGCCGCTATCGAAGCATCCTGGGCATCAATAACACCTCAGCAATGCCACAGGCTGATTGCCTCCATGCCACGCCGGATTGATGCAGTAATCCGTGCAAAAGGATTCCCAACCAAGTACTGAGTGCATCAATGGACATTTTCAAATGTTTGATTTAGTTTTGCTGTTATAAAATTATTTTTTTACTTGGTCTGAGGAAGTATTCTAATATTTTGAGATAGGATTTTTGAGTTTTTTTCAGCTGTAAGCCAAAATCAGCAATATTCAAATAATAAAAGGCTTGAAATAGTTTAGTTGATGTGTAATGAATCCAGAATGTATGACATTTTTGTTTTTTTAATTGCATTACAGAAAATAAAGAACTTTATCACAATATTCTAATTTTCTGAGACAGTCCTGTATACACAGGTGTGTTGTTTGTCTCAGGTTGGGTGCGAGAGGGTTTCTTCTTCCAAGGGGGCGCGTGACAGAAAATGGTTGAGAAGCACCGGCATACCTGTGAAATAACGTTTTAATTATGTTTTAATACATAGATCAATCTGGATTACATATTTTAAGAACAACCAAACTATTATAGTGTGATTCATAATCCCAAAAATACAGTAGTACAGTTTACCGTTAAACCGGTTGATAAACAAAATGACAGCAATAAGTTTGTGAGTGTTTGTGTGTGAGTGTGCCGCTCCCATTAGAACGGGTCATCAGCCTCTCATGGAGAGTTTTCACGGCTGTGGAGCGGATTAAGCGGTGAAAGCGAGAAGAGGGACCAGAGATTAGGGATGGAGGTGGGAGGAAGCAGACGGGCACAAAAAAAAAACTGTTTTTAGCATCTGCACTCGGCCAGATGAGAATAAGCAGCGTGACAGTTAGAAATAATTTGCTGTACGCTGGATGAAATTAGTCCAAAGACCCTTTCAGTTTTATTTGTTTATTATGTAAGTTTTTGTTTGTACGCGAGATTATACATAGACACATATAGGCAAATAAAGTCAAGACACGTCTTGTGAGTTTGAGATATTTCTGTCACGACCGGTACAAGCAGTAGACTAAAATGCGTAGCGTTTAACACAATGCTTTATTCAGGGCAAGAGGAAAAAACAACAGTGATCCGGTGCTTGCTGGGCAGGAGGAGCAAGAAGCCTTCGTGAACGAAGCAAGTCGGGCAGCCGGGACGGGAGAACGGAGCGTGGTCGGAGATTGGAAGCAAGTTGGGCAGCCGCTACGGGAGAGCACGGTGGGAGATCATCAGGTAACCGATCGGGAAGCCAGGGACGGATGAGCGGGATACAGGGCAGGACGGGTCGGGACGGACGGGAGCCAGATTTAAAAAGTACTTGCCTTGCCTCTGCTGAGGTTTGCTGACGGACTGTCAAGGAGTGAATGAGAATGACGTGTTTAAATAGGAGGAGAACTAATTAGGGAACGAGTGGCAGCTAGGGCTGAACAAGTGAGCGCATGTGATAGCAATTGGCAAATCATGACACTTTCACCATAAACTATTGGCATTGAATAATTGTGTCTTACCCTTTATTTATTTTTTTAATCAAACAAAAGTGCAAAATTCTGGAATTTATTCAGTCGGTTGATAGAGCAAGACACCACCTTGACTGGGTTTTTAGTTAGGAATTTTAAAATGGCAAAAAGTTTCAAAAAGGCAATTCGGACAGATATTTCTCCTGTAAAACGTCACATTCTTGTCTGAGTGAGTAATATAACTTTTTCTTGCGATTTTTTATGGCAAGTCACACAAACCACAATGGAGGAAAAATACAGATTAATTCCCATTTATTTAAATTGAAATAAAGTCGTCAAGAAACAGGGCCCCTCTGTGCTGCTTCCATCGAGTTTATGCCCCAAGAAAAACTTTCATTATTACTGTAAAGTGGTCCACAACTTTTTCACAAAAATATCTAACAAAGAATGTTAGTTTTTGAGCGGGTGAGTTTTCTGTCTCTCTGTGCCCTGCGACTGGAAAACAGTTCAGGGTGTCCCCTGCCCACTGCCCGAGGATAGCTGGGATGGGCTCCAGCACCTGCGTCCCTACTGTGGATAAGCGGTGCAGATTATGGATGGATGGATAAATAAGTGGAGTAAAACGCTCAGTGGCCTTGGGGGTAGGGCGCCCGCCCCGAGACTGGGTATATATATATATATATATATATATATATATATATATATATATATATATATATATATATATATATATATATTCAATAATAATCAATAATTGAAGGAGATCAAAATGACTAAAATATGAAAAAGTTTAAAAATGAAGAACTCATACAATAATGATGATATACATATCTACAGTATGTATTTACACATTACATTATTACAACAATAAGCTACTGCATTCCACCTATAAACTTTAATAAACTGTAAACATTTCCCATGAGAAAATTTTGTAGTTGTAACAAAATAAATCAGTTTAATTACATAGGCAAGCAAATCCTAATGGGCGAACGCTTGCCATTAGTCGTCCTTTCTCTGGAAAGAGCGTGTGAGTCACCTGAGAAGCAATAACGGCTGACAAAGGACAGGCTCCCCGGACGTGTCGTACGCTCATATCTTTAACGTATTGCCTCAGCGATGCCGTAACGGGCGAAATATGACGACACTCTTTATGGAATGTTTACACCGTCGTCGCTTAATGGCCCCACAAGGGAAGCTGATGTAGACGTTTTGCCGAACATTAAGATGAAGACACACACGGCATGTTGCTCTGAGTTAACTCACTCAGAGTTCTACTCACTGATTTTGAACCCTTAAGGTCACATTCGTTTAGACTCCCACCCTTTTAACTTACACACTTTTACAGAAACTCACACACGCTTGGGAGCATGCAGTCAGGGGAGGTCGATGAGGCTGTGCCTCACCTGTTATCGTGGAGATATGACATAATTTTTGGATTTTCCTTTTCGAAATAGTTGAATTATCACATTATATTTTGTATTTTGAATGAGTGGAGAGGTGTTGTAAAAGGATCCTGGGATGTTTAAACGTGTTATAAGGGATGGGCAGGGCACCCGTATGATGCGGCAGGGGTAAACCAGTGAAAGCTGTCGGGCGCTGCTGTTGAACAGAAGAGTGTGTTGTGCCACCCTGACCCAAGTAACATGGCCGCTTTCTTGTGTCCCGTTTCACCTGGAGGGACGAAAGCATGACCAACTTGGGTGCCGAGGTACTTAACTTGTTTGGGTGTTTGGGCATTTGGGTTGGCCATGGTCCAAAAATCTTTGTGTGTGTTTTCTACTTTTTCCCTTTTTTAAAATTTTCTTTGTTTTTGTATGTGTTTGTCTTGCTGTCAGTCACCCCTCTTGAAGGATATGACCAGGGTAGGTAGGTAGGTAGGTAGGTAGGTAGGTAGGTAGGTGGGTGGGTAGATAGATAGATAGATAGATAGATAGATAGATAGATAGATAGATAGATAGATAGATAGATAGATAGATAGATAGATAGATAGATAGATAGATAGATGGATGGATGGATGGATGGATGGATGGATGGATGGATGGATGGATGGATGGATGGATGGATAGATTAAAACAGAAAATGTTAGCTTAATGATGGCTAAAAGGTACGAGTACAGTTGAAACACATCCAAATATAGATAAAGATAGACAATTGCGACATAAAGCATTACTGTGCTGAGTGTCTGCAGATGTGAGGTGAGGCATGCAATTCTCTTTTGTTATAGCAGAGGGCAAGAGTGAGATTGAGGATTCTGTTCTGGTGCACACCTCAGCCCCAAACAATATAGTTAATGATTGTATTAGCAAGCTCACAGTAAGTTAAGCTGTGTAGTATCTTTTTTTTTTTTTGATACACAATATTTTTTTTTCCATAAAGAAGGATTACCTATCCATTGATGCTTTCATTCATAATGAGACTTAATTCATATTTGAAGGTAAAAAAATAAAACATTTTGTTCTATTCTACAGCTCATATATTGCTTTCTTGCTCCGCCAATCAAACGATAAATACGATACATTTTAGGTTAATGCAGTTATAAATCAGACATTACCACAGCAGACACGTACCTCATTGCATTTCATTGCATATTTCTCATATTTTCACATACACATTCTCTGTCAAATACCAAACCCACACACATTCACTCACAAACATCAGCCCCTCTTCGACATATGGACCCTCACTTTTATAGTATTACATAGCCTCTCTCACATTCACCCATACAGATTCAATAAAACTCATTCTCTCTCACATTTCTTCTCTTAGATTCCCTAACATAATAATCTCTAATACTTACTCGCACATACCTTTTTAATTTGACGCACATCACTCAAACACTGCCTTTCTCATCCTCACTCACAAAATTTCACACAGATGCATAAAACAACTTTGTACAATCTCAAATATTGTTTTGACCTTTCCCTTCATCACATAGTATATGCGCGCTCTCACCCCATATAGTCCGGTCCGGTGACCATACAATCTTACCTAAATGCTGCTACTTTTCAGAATTAAAGAAAAAAATATATATATAAATTTTCCTAACGAGAAATAACTGAAAACCAATTAATCATCCCTGGCCTCCAAAATTCCAAAGTTAACCTTATTTAGCTAGTAAACACTTCTTCCTGATCACTACAGATACATTGAAATAGTAATGGAAAATAAAAACACAGTAATAAGATAAATAAGATGATATTAGCAAAATTAAATGCAGTTTTATTACAAGCACATACCATAAAGGAAGTCGGCGGGTGCTATCGGATATGTGTGCATGGAGATGGAGGAGTGAAGAAGCACAAGAGGGCGCGATAAAATTAACAGAACACAGAACACAGGGACGAGGTGATTCTGGCGGTGACCCAGTGCGCATGCATGCTCCCAGCATGCTCTTCATGTCACCGTCACAGTTCATAGTTGCAGAGGACTCCTGGGAAGGTAGTGGGGAGGAGGACCCAGCCATCATTCAATGAGCCAAAATTAAGGCTATTTTAGCAAAATTCCACAAAATCTCCGAAGTTTTGAAAAATAATCTCCTGAAAAAGGTATTCACAAGTCGGGCTATCTCTATGTCTGTCTCGCGCGTCTCCCAAAGATGATCAAAAGCCGGAAAAAGCAGACTTCATTGGATCAGTTTTTCAAAGAACGCGATGCAAAAAGGTAAATTAATATTTAGGCACATTATGTGCCTATTGTGTGGCAAAAATTTTTTAACATGTATTTGTTACATGTTCTGATGCTCTTTTATGATTCTTAGAAACATATCATACTGACACGGAATGGATTAGCGTATTTACATTCAAAATGGGTCCCTACTTACGAAGTTTTCAGGTTACAAAGTTACTCCCAGAGAAGATTAAATTCCTAAATAGCGGTACCATTGTATTGACATAAAAGTATGCATTCTATTACGCACAGTCATTCTGCACCATTCCCTTTCACATTTTCAGTCTCCTACACAAATGATCTCACACACGTGCTTGCCCATTTGGACCATAAGAGCTTAATTTCTCGGCAGCAATTCCCGCACATCATAAAGCGTATGCCACTAAAGTCGCGTATTTCAACCCGTCTGCCCAACTGCGACAATTCCGCATTGCTGCGGAGGGCGCCGGCATCGTTCCGCCGTCAGGGGTGGGCAGATTTGCACACCATATGCCATTCGTTTCAAACTTTGTCGTTTAAACGGGCCGCGGCCTTGCATTCGTTAGTGGGTAGGCGTTATTCGGGCTTGCTGATCGGGAGGCGCCTTGTTAATGTTATTTATTAGAAATCGGCATGACCGCAGCCGCTACCCTCTATTATCACCCCCTACCCCATGCAAAAGAGACGGACATAAGATATGCAAATGCCGTCATGGACTCAACTCGGTGGCAGTAAAAGGCAGCATTTGCATTTGATGTAGCACATAATAAAGGGGTTATTAGCATTTTAAATGTGTCAAACAAACTTGAAAAATGTCGTCGGCGCCTGGTGTCGTTTTACTGTCGGACGTGTGTGCCGCGCGTGTCTCGGAAAGGCCTTCCACAGATTCCCGCTGCATAAATATTAAGCTAGCCAGTGAACTAACCACGACTTCATAAAGTCGGCTATCGTTTTGACGGTGCAGTCATTCACCTGTTAGGTGGCAACACCCTGGAAAGGTAGAATGACCAATCACAGAGCAGCGCTTATAACTGAAACTGTGCAAGCCAAAACTCATCAGTCCAAACCTGGAAGCAACAAATTATCTTTCTCAATCTTACACACTTACTCATTTTTACTCTCACGCAAACCCTCTTATTAACACCCATGCAAGGAAGCATGCACTCATACTACGGACACGCACATCAACACTCTCACTCTTAATGTATATGCAGTTCTCCCTCACACTATCGCCTAGGTAATACTGTACCTGTGTATTAGCTGAATTAATCTATCTATCCATTATCTGTACCGCTTTTCCTCAGTAAGGTCGCAGGGATGCTGGAGCCAAACCCAGCCTTTTTCCTGCAGTGGGCAGGGGACACCCTGAACTGGCTGCCAGACTGTCGCAGGGCACATAGAGACATACAACTGTTCTCACGCTCACCTAGGGACATTTCGGACCACCCAATCAACCTGACATGCATGTTTTTGGAATGTTGGAGGAAACCGTAGTACCCAGGGAAAATCCATGCAAGCTCGGGGAGAACATGCAAGATCCGCACAGGAAGGATGGTGACTGATTTTGATTCTGTTTTATTAATGTTTCTTTTAGTATGTGTTAGAGGTGAGATTGAGTCTAAAAAACATCCTTCCCGACCCAGCCAGGGCCCGCAGGTATTATAGCGCATAATTTTAATCACCATCGTGATCGTGGTCGCGGAATTCCTCCTATTGGTGATTTGTCATACTGAAATCCTTTCCGGAGGCTGACTGATTAGAAGCCCCCAAAGCCTTTATCATATTTGTTTGAAATGACATTTAAAAAAAAACATTTTTATGTTTTGCACTCTGGAACAATGCTTCCGAAAACGTATTTATATGTGATGGCACTGAATGAGTTAATTTTCCACCCGTCATTGCCGAGCGCTTGGCGGCATGAGAAGGGGGATGAAACAATAGCACGGATCTTTAACAAAGAAAAAGAAACAAAGAACAATGACAGCTGGATAATTATTATTTTAAAAGTCAATGAGAAAGAAACCCAGCCTGGCCCGAACCAAACCTAAATGTAATAATTCATATTCTAAGCACGACCTGATCCAAATTTCGGGCCGGGCTCAGGGTTAAGATCTCACCTCTAGGTTAAGATCTTACTTCCAGTGTGCGGCTATTAAAGCAGTTTTGGGGGGTCGGTTTATATGTAATTTAGGCCTATATGCAAGTATATACTGAAGGATTTTGTACATTTTACTATAGAGGATTTTGTACAATTGAATACAAGTTACATTTATCGAGTGCAATGAAAATTTTCACTAAGTGAGCTTCAGGTCACGCCATTCCAAATGCGGAATGTTTTGGCTGGGGAATTTTGATAACAGGACTCTGACGGAGAAGGCCAGACGCACAAGGACAGACATCGTGACGCTCTTCTCCGGGATGGTGGAGCCCACGTGGAGGGCTTTCCGGGCGCGCCCATGGGAGGAGCCGGCACACCAGCTTGTGGGAAAAAAAACGTGGGCTAGGAGAAGAACTTCAGAAGATCAAGGGAGAATCGAGAAAGGAGGCTTGACGGAGACTCAAGCGACACTAGTTCGGCTAATTCGATGGAGTTAGTTAAATTATTTAAGAAATTAAATCTGCCCCCAGGCTGAAATGCTGGTCTGTTGTCCGTCTTTTCACATCAAGAAACGAGCACGCGTTGTTAGGTGAATGAAGGTTGTGTTTGGTTAATGGAGTCAGAAAACTAATTCAAACAATTTGTTAAACGGTACATTTTAATATTAAATTCCTAACAATACAGAAGTCACGTCATTGTTCAATCTTACACACTTTCGTACTGTCTTGCACAAAACCATTTAATCTCATTGTGATTCATATTTTTAGCTACCTCACACAAACTCACAGGTACAATCTTCCAATATTTCTCACTCACAGAGGCTACACGAACTCACTCATACTCAGAGTCAAGATTTCATCATAACGTCGATGTTAGCAGTATCTTACACACCCACACGCACGAACATTAGAAAACACACAGCCATGCCTACGCACACATGCACGCATTCCACGCACACACTTTCGAGAATCCAGGCAATATATTCGCAACAAGGTTCTCCTTTTAACTCTCTTTTTCTTGCTAGCACAATCCGTCCCCTCCCATCCTCCAGTGCGACTGCGTCACTTTGTGTCCGCTTGGGCCCTTTGCAATAGGTGCACATGAGCAGAAAATGAGGGAGGGGAGTTGGGGGGTTCGTTTGTGAAAAGACACCATGTTTGTGTATCTGAGAGAAGGGGCCAAGGGGGAGATTAACATGTAAGATTTAAAACGGGTTAGGGGGTGAGGCGGGCTTATGAACGCATGAGTGCATATGCGTGTGCGTTGCCGGTGTAAAAGGCTCCACGACAATCTGCCGGCTGGACAGAAAACTCCATTTCACACCACAGTATTTTTTTGTCTGTTGTCGGGCCTCAAAGTTTAAGGCGACAGCAAAGATCTGTTCTTTTTCGGCCTGTCTCCTTGTCTGGCACCTAATTAACATTCAAGCGGCGCAAATATCAATTAAGACTTCAATGCTCGTGAATGATTGTGAGGTGTGCGATTAACAAGCTCCCCACGGTTTGATCATCATTAATTAAAAGACGGGCGCTTAATCTGGAAGGTTTGTTTACTTGTCGGGACACAAAAAAAGGTCTAATTGAGATTTTTGCTTTCAAATCCGGATCACACAAAGTGTATCGAAGGGAAAACTTCTTACAATTGTTACAGGTTGTGATTTTCAGTTAGAAACAGTGTTTTTCAAAAAGTGTACCGGGGCAAATTAGCGTGACGTCTGTCTTTGTCTCATGTGCCTTATGACAATGCCCACTTTCATCTTTGCAAAAAAAGCATGCCGTACTTAAGAACCTCTGCTTTCTCCCTGTAACTGTAATATTCATCCATTTCAGTAGGTGGCACCAGATAACAATTACAGTGGAACCTCGGTTCTCGACCATAATCCGTTTCAGAACCCTGTTCGAGAACTGATTTGTTCAATCACCGAAATCATTTTTCCCATTAAAAATAATGTAAATCGTTTTAATCCGTTCCAACACCCTGAATGTTTACCATGAATGTTTAACGTAAACATGAAGCTAACCCAGGCTAATCGTACGTTCGCGTTATCGTAATCTTCCGTACGGAAGATTACGCTAACATGAACGTGTAAAAATAAAAAAATCAGGTCGTTTACAAGTCATTTAGCACCACAAGTGGCTAGCGCTTCATTGGAAAGGGGGCTCCGTTCCAACACCCTGAATTTTGGGCTCAGTTCCAACACCCTGAATGTTTATCTGAATGTTCAACGTAATCATAGAGCTAACCCAGGCTAATCGTACGTTCGCATTATCGTAATCTTCCGTACGAAAATGTACGCTAACATGAACGTGTAAAAAAAAAAAAAGATAAAGAAAAGAATTATGCATAGGATTTCTTACCTTTGTGGTGGTCAGCAGAAGGCACATGCTGTATTCCCTAGCAACATCGGAAACCCGCACACCTCTTTCATATTTAGCTATTATGTCTTTCTTAAAGGCAATAGTTGTACGAACAACTTTTCTTTTTTCACCTGTCCTGCTTGTACCGACCTTCTTCGGAGGCATAGTTAGGGGCTAAAACACTCCGTTCACCGATATTAACAGCGAAAGCAAAAAGAGGCAAGTGCGCACGTGATAACAGTTGGTCACGAGGGGTGGGGGCGATCTACACGATCTACACCCGTACGCCGCTCAGCATCACACTCTAGCGTACGCACTCACGCAATACCGGCGTTCGAACTCCGAATTTTGGACCGAACAGCGAAGCAAGAATTTCTCGAAATTTTTGGTCGAACTCCGATTTGTTCGAACTGAGAGGCGTTCGAAAACCGAGGTTCCACTGTACTATTTTTATTTTTTATATTCTTGTTATCTGTGTCACAACCAGAACGGAAGTAGGATCCAGATGCGTAACGTTAATCACAAGTTTAGTGAGATATAGAGGGAAGGCAGCGCCGGCGATCCGGTGCTCGCTGGACACGGGAGGCAAGCCTCTTAGAGAATGCGGAAGTGGATCTTCCGGAGCGGGAGTTCGTAGTGTAGTCATACCTGTCAATCTGTACGGTTTTGCCGTACAAAGTATATTTATCATGCATTTGAAGACATGTACGACGTACGAGAAAATCTGTACGGAAAAACGCAAATCAATTATGGGTATAATCAGGTATACACCGACTATCACAAAATGGCAAATCAATCAAGTCAAACGAGTTTGCAGCGGTGGCCTCTATCTCGGTATTGATTTTTCGTAGCAAACGAAGCGAGCAGTTGGATGCTACTGTGCGCATGCGTCTGCCGCCTGGGGATTTCCCATCATGCATCATTCCGATCACACGTGATTAAAGCAAAAACAGAGCAGTAGGCCTACATTACAACATAGTTTTGAATTTTCTTTGGATACAATCATCAAGTCGCAATGGCCGAACCTGAATTAAAACGCCGTAAGTCATTCTGATCTGAAAACAACACGCGGGATTTATTGAGTACATTTGAAATTCATGCGGTCTTAAAAAACACAGAATTTCATGTGGTAGTTGTGTAGTGAAAGGAAGTCCGTCTCTTTTCAGAGAACCGGCTTTTTCGGCTCAACTCATTAAAGAGAGCCGGCTCTCAAACGGCTCTCTTGCTTTGATGCATTATATTACGAATTATTATGTTGTATAAAGAAGTTAAGAAAAAAGAAGTATGAAAGGAGAAAATGAAAAAAGAACGGGTGTGCGGTTATCCCTTTAATCAGTATATTACCAACAATGACTCAATGCAGAAAATGAATTAATAATTTGAATAAGAAAATGTATTATTGTACTTAATTATATTTGCATGTATTTTTTCCTTCTACAATGAACGTCCAAGCTACTTAATTTTTGAACTTTTTTAAAAATAAACCTCATTCATGTCAAGCAGCTCAGTATCTCACAACAAAATGGTAATTAACAATATATATAATGAAACACATGTACAATATAATATGTTCAACTACATAAAGTAACACGTTTGAAAAAAAAAGTATGGTGTAAGATTATTTTGTATTTTATAAGGGAAAATACGACAGTTTGTAAGGGCAGGTTGACATGTATGTGTAGTAGAAGGAAAAAACTTGTCATTAGCCTGGACGGGAAATCAGAACGTGGTCGGGGTAAAAAAACGGGTTGTTAGCCTGGACAGGAGATCAAATCATGGTCGAACTCAAAAAACGGGTCGTAGCCGGAGACAAACGGGGAACGGGTGGAAAAACGGGACCGACTGAGTCAGAGTCAAAAAATGCTTACCTTGTGAAAACAGTAGTTCGCTGACGGACTGACAACAGGCGAGTGAAAGGACTGAGCTTACGTAGGATGGGGAATCAATCAGGTAGCCAGCAGAAGCTGGCGCCAAACGAGCGGGCACAGGTAAATTTAATCAGTCATCATGACAATCTGCTCATTGGGTGGTACAGTATATTTAATAACCTATTTTGTTTGATGAAGCTGTTTAGGATGACACTGCAAAAATAATGAAAAAAATCAAATAAAGTAATCTTCTTGTGCATACTGTTGCTGATTTTATTTTTTGTATTATTTAAACTAAAAAAGGGGAAAAAAAGAAAAAGGGTTTATATGTTACATCACAATAAGTGAGGCTCTCAGTGATGATGTGGTAAGCAGGAAGTATGTTGCCAAGTTACAAAAAAGTGTTAAAGGAAGGAGCAAGCTAAACACGAAAAAGTGGCTAAGGGAAAAGGGAAGCAATGGGATTGGTCTTAAACGTCATCATGATGTGTTCAATTTGTATAACACTGCTTATTCTCAGAGAAACCAATAATAGTAGTTTAAGTATATTGTTTATGTAGGCTTTTATCTCCTCTCATTTAGATTTTTTGATTCCGTGCTTCTAAACTCCTAAAAAAAGAATATTGCAAGCAAGTAGCTATTGCATGATTCAGCAGAACGTGTAACAATGGGGCCTGGGTGTCTGATCACATTGCACCCATTTAAAAATCCTTGCATTAGCTCCCTGTGCGTTTCAGGATTGATTTTAAAGTTGAGTATTTGTTTGCCTGGAGAAGGATGGGTGCCACCGGGCTGCACTTTCCCAGGATACACCACAGGTAATGGTGCAACCCTAGTGGTTAAGGGATCACATATATAGAGTAATAACAGTACATACATACATACATACATACATACATACATACATACATACATACATACATACATACATACATACATACATACATACATACATACATACATACATACATACATACATACATACATACATACATACATACATACTAGTTTTAGTTTTTGTCCTAACTGTCTTGGGTCGCTGTCTGACTGGCTTTTATAATATTAGCCCTCTCGCCCTATAGTTCCTCTGGTCGCAGTTTTTAACTGCTCCTAGATTGTGGACCAAAACCTATGGCAAGGCAGCATTCAACTATTTTGGTCTGCCTATGAAACTTTCTGCCGGAGGACATCAATTTGCCAGGGACAGTTTTAAAAAGAGGCTTAAGACAAATCATCTTAGTACAGTATAGCATTTAATTCATAGTCTTTCTTAAGTTTGATCATTTTTACTTCTCTTGTCTGTCCCTGTGTGCCCTGCGATTGGCTGGCAACCAGTTCAGGGTGTCCCCTGCCCACTGCCCGGAGATGGCTGGGATGGGCTCCAGCCCCCCCGCGACCCTAGTGAGGATAAGCGGTACGGCTAATGAGATGAGATGAGATTTTTACTTCTCACTTTTGACTGTATTACATTTAACTTTCTATTTAATTGTTTTATATCTTAGATCGCTAATTTTTTTAGTCACCAGCATTGCTTTTAATTTTTTTTATTTGTGTTTCCCTTACTGTGTTGTTAGCTGGCTGATTGGAGCTCCTTGATGCGGCAATCGGTTACCATCCATATGAGGTCCATTTCCTTACACTTAGGCTGTGCCTTGCTATTATGCTTTTCTTCGTTTTGGTTTAGGATAATTGTTTGTGTCTGTGTATCTGAAGTTCCAGTATAGTGGGTGAGAAGAAAAGTGGGTATTTGTGTGATTGTACATTAAATGCTTTTATACAGCACTTTGAGTTGCAGATCATTGTTTGAGAAGTGCTATACTAATACATTGCAATTTGATTTGGTTTCGTTTTTAGCGGGCTAGGAAAAAAAATTCCAATAATTTCGACCTGATCTCCATTGCGGCATTGACCTTCCAACGTCCACAACCAAGCATCACCGTTTTCTCAGTTGGATGATGTTCCGCTGATATCATTTGACCACCAATTACTGTCATCCGCCATTCAAACCTTTACAACCCTGCACTCCTTGTTAGAGAGGATGGGCGGAGTTGTGTCGTTGCTGAGGGTTAGTGGGGATGCTGAGGGGGTCCCAAAGCCCACCCATGATGGTTATTAGCTCGTTAAAAGTACATGTTCACTGCGCTTGTTTTCTAATTATACACAGCCTGTTTTCTCGTGGGATTCACACTTGTAGAAAGAAAGTTGAGGAGCATCGATTTGTAAAAGCAAAAAAGCCAATGGAGGCGCCATGTAGTTCTTGGTACTTTCTGAAACAAAAAAAAACAGAATTCAATCAGAAAAAAAATTACAGTAGTAGTCAGAAGTGCTACAGGTCATGCTACGTATTTCACCGTTAAAGGACTGACTGAAATCATCTAAGGTTGGTGGCTGTATAAAACATAAGTACCTATAGAAGTGTTAATGAAAAGTGAAAATAAAAAAAATAAAGATGGAAACATCCACTGTTTAATAATATCAGTAAATTTGCTGCATATCTTGTTGTTGTTTTCTATCAAGACTCATGCCAGTTTCTTAAAGGCAAGTTCTACCCAAGCCTTACCCCAAGCTCAAATGTTGCGTGTGGTTTTAGACCCCACCACCAACAGAATGGAGGATGCACCGGCGAAAAAGTGCATGGATACCCCTTTCCATCAACGATAGCTTGATAAGTAGGCCCGAAACCACATATATTTTTGTTCCATAGTCAGTTAAGACCATGGCACCTCTGCTTGGTGGAGTGAATGATATAGCCACACGATCTGCCCTTAGGAGCTCACTAAGAGTAAAACAAACAACTGGTTCCATGAGTTGGTCAGTACATACATGTTTAACGCCCCATGAACAGAGAACCCTTGCATGCCCTAGGCCTAGGGCTTCAAGTTGCTGCTGTACACACAGACATGATAAAATGTTAAATAACTATTTGATTTGAATTGCAACCAAAACAAATGCAACTACCAAGATGTCAATTACTCTAAGTCACTAAAAGTTATCCTTTTCTCTCCTAATTCCATCTGTAGCTACATCTCTTCAATACTGTGAAAGCGAACCGATTTAAAATAAAAATAAAAATCAGGATCAAGAACTAAAGCTATTAAATATAGTGTTTTTGTAAAACGAATTAGTTGAAAGAAGAATCACACTGAAAAAAATAAACTCCAAACACATTTTCTGAAATGACTGCATAAATCAATATTATCAAAAGGAATTTAATATCCGGTCATTTTGTTCATTAAAATTGTTAAAATATCTACAACTAAATGATAAAAGAAAAGAAGAGATAAAAAAGCCAGTGCATAACCTGCTGAGAGATTCAAAATATTGTTTATTTTTGGTTTTGTTTTGTATTATTTTGTAGATTTGAGGATAAGGAAATAAAATGTCTGGCACCTTTAAGATTGTTTGATGAGGCATAAAACCTTGTCATGTGTCTGTCAGGACCAGAATGGTGACAGGAGCCATTTGCTTTTTGTTCTCACAAGTTTTATTGGAAGAAAGAGAAAGGGTTGCACCAGCAATCCAATGGTCGCTGGACTCGGGAAGCAGGTCGCTCTGAACGCAGAAGTAGATCTTCTGTGACGAGCCATGGCGGTGTCGGGAACGTAAAAACGGGTCAGTAGCCGGGACAGGAGAGCAAAAATGTGGTCGGGGGTCAGAAACAAGTCGTAAGGCAGGAAAGAAGAGTAGACGTGGTCGGGGACAAAAATAGGCCAAAAGCCGGGACGGGGGAGTAGACGTTGTCAGGATCAAAAACGTGTCGAAGCCGGGGAACAGACGGGAGCAAAAACAGGTGGGAGTCAGGGTCGAAAAAGGCTTGCCTAGTGTTAACTGAGGTTCGCAGACGGACTGACAATAGGGGACAGATAGGAGTGCGTTTAAATCGGGACAGAGAGACATTCAGAGTCTGAGGCAGTTGGTGCCAAAGGAGCGGGCACAGTGACAGTGTCATTTGTGCCACTAGTGGTAAAGTGTCAGCACTCTCACAGCCACTCCTCGTGTTTGATTCCAAAAGCATGCAATGTTTTGCAATTAAAGACAGCAATGTTTATTGATTTAATCAATCAATGCACAATGATTGCTCAAGTACGGTATTACCGTAAAACATCGCATCGTAACGAATTCCCATCAAGGCTGGAGGCATTTCCAATCTTACCCGTTGTATTCCTGTATATATTAGGCGCACTTACAATTCCTGACAAAATTTGGGTTTTAGGTGAACCTTATAGTGTAGAAAATATGGTACTATGATAGCATCTCCAGAGATTTCTCCAGTGTCCTTAAAAATAAATAAAACAAATAAAGAGAACATTTTGGGTTACAGAACAATGCTGTGTTGGTTTCAAAAGTGCGCTATCAAAATGACTGACAATCATTTGTATACTGGAGGAGTGAAACACAATGTCTATGACAATAACGAAACATAAGACAGTGGAAATGTCCCCAAATCCCTGCTTCCCATCGTCCTTTTGTCCAGAGTGAATCATGTAGGTGGTTTGATAAAACACGAGACCTACCTTCAAAAGTAATTCAGAACACAATTTAGAACAATGTGGAGACTTCTTAAAGACTAAATCAATGGATACATCGTGGCAAAGGGGGCAAATGAGTTACTAACTACATTCGAATATAGGGATAATCATAAGGTGCACTAATAACCATGATTCACTTGATTAAGATATTGATGTGATGAGGAAAAGAATGAAAAGAATACAATCTCCAGTGCAAAACAGGTGACCTTATTTCAACAAGTTTTCTCTGGCTTTTTCATTGGTGTAGATTTGACGAGAAAGCCACTCAAGGTCCAACTTGATAGCCCTCGCACACACCTCATCGAGCGGATTAGGAACACTTTCCGTCAGGGGCGGCCGAGATCGGCCCCCGCCACACAAAGGAACACTTGGGGACGGGATTAGCAGGCTTACAGCGGATCCACATATGTCCAGTTCAAGCAATTGGTATTCAAAGCTTGACACTTTGAAATGCCACCAGGCGAGAGCAAAGGCGGGCCCGCCGCTTTGCTCTCGCACCTTTATGAGGGTTTTCCCCCTCAACCCCCCAGTCCAACCTCTTCTTCTGAGGTTGGCCCAACAATGGGGCCCCGTCAATGCCGTTTTCAGGCTTTTTTCTTTTCTTTAACTGTTCGAGCAGGGCGATCTCATGGCGCAGCACGCAGGAGGAGAGTCGGGAGAGATTTGATGATTACTTCAAGTGCCATGGGTGGCAGGCGGCCGTGTAGCAGACGGACGGACTGATGGAGGATTTGCCGTCATTGAGAGCTGTTTTGCCTCTGGTTGAAAAAAAGGTGAAAGGGAGCCAAAAGAAATGCCTATGGAAACCCTTAGTGCTATCAAATCAAAATAAAATTGGAATGATAAAAATGTGTCAGGATCCCTTTATCATGGGCCCCTAAATACCCAAATGGATTTTCCTAGATATATGAATCATAAATCATCAGAAATATAATAAACTTTGAAAAAACAATTGAGTTGTTAAAAAAAAATGCTACAAAGGGGAATTATGGATTATCTATTTATCCATTCAAGGTAAATACATCCTACTCATTATCAAATATACAATACATAAGGAGAGGCTTCTAGGCAAAAATGTAAGACCCAGTAAAAACAAATGTTCCATACAAATAATTTACATACATAAAGATAACCAAAAATACATGGTATAGGTATGAGATTTTTTATATAGATATTTGCAAAGAAACGCAAAAGTTTGCTATTCCGCTTACATTTATGCCATTTTTATTGAATGTAAACATAAAATCGTTAAATGTACATAGTATATTATTGATTAAGAGAGAATCTGCTTTTTGTAACCTATGATATTTAATCAAGATAAAGGGAACGTCTTTTAGAACAGGCTGGGATTTGGAACAGTCTTCTACTGTTCTCTACTAAACTATAAAATTATCAATTAACTGGTAAAATCAATTGTTTAAAAAACAATATTGATTTGAAAAATAAGTAAAAACGTTTAAAAAAAACTTTTTTTTTTTCAAAACTCTAGTAGGTCAAGTAACTAGGGAGCTGACATGATTGTCCACCATGATGCTGCTAAGGGTTAAAAATGTAGAGAAAGAAATGGGGAAAAAAATTGAAGAAAAGTAGTGCTGTTAAGTTTGTTGCACTTGTTTTTGGTTGCCCTGCGCAATATTCCTTTAATTGGCTAATACTTGAATTTTAGGGCTGCGATTTCCCCCAGTATTGGAGAGTTGAGCAACCTTTATACTTAAGGAGAGAGAAAACATATTTATAAAATATAATCATCCACAAAAAAATGCATATTTTCTATTTCAGTATCACTTATCGACATTGTGTAATATTCTGCAAAAACAGGCATCGAATTATTTTTCACAACAAATGTTGGTGTTTTTGTTCTTGCAGACAAGAAGGCTACATGCAAGCAAATCAAACGCAGGACCATGCATGAGTCATTGTTGTACTTTGTGGCCCTGGTGTGCCATTCAAGACGGACCCGGGCCAAATAAGAAGCTTTATAGGAGGAGGGTCCAGACCGAGGGGATGCGAGTAGGGGGGGTCGGCGTACGGCGGTTCACAGCGCTACCGCCCACATGCTGCCATATGGCTGGCAGAGTGCACACTGGTGCCGATACCCGGCTACAATTTCGACATCTTTGCTCCCCGCAAGGAGCCTGCCCATTTAGCAAACAACAAATAACTGGAGAAAGTAAAGCAAAGAGAGAGAGAGAGAGAGAGAGAGAGAGAGAGAGAGAGAGAGAGAGAGAGAGAGAGAGAGAGAGAGAGAGAGAGAGAGAGAGAGAGAGAGAGAGAGAGAGAGAGAGAGAGAGAGAGAGAGAGACATAGTGAGTGAGAGAGAGGGTCAGTGGTCTGGATGTGACAGATAAAACTCAAACTTAAATAAATACTTAAAATATGAATATTGAATACTAACAACTTGTTCGACTCACAAACAACTCAGTGGCACAACAATTAACTGTGGTCGTTGGTATAAAAATCAATATCAACATTTCTGTCTATACGGAGATTTGTGTCATGGACTGTAACACATGTTTATATCAGCAGGGCATAATGCCTTGAAATGCACTAACATATGCTCAAGGTACAAATTATAGTCAGGAGCCTGCGCTTTTTGATGGCGTCACTCTACGGAAACACTGATTGAACAAAAAGCTTGCATGTTTGACGCTCAGATTTACAATGGAATGGACTGTCAGTGCCAATGGTGTCATGGTCGCAAGAGGTGTGGAACACATTTCTGTATCATTGTCTAAGTTTCACTTAAGTGTCCTCTTTTTGATTTAATTTTATAATATGTTTGTTTGAGATTACATATTCTTGCCTCTTCCCCATATTTTTGTCCACTTTGAGTATTAGACATTTCATTCCTTAAGTCACCCTGACCAATCAATTTACCGTGCATGTGCATGTAACTGGAGTACACTGAGAAAACCCATGTATGGGGAGAACATGCAAACTCAACTTGGGAGGCCGAAAGCTGGAGTCGAACCCGGGTCGTCTGAACTGTGAAGAGACGTGCAAACTTGGTTTAATTTAGAACATAATACAGTAATAATAACATTGAATAAAGTTTTCAGAAATTTGCCAGTTGCTAGCTGCTAATTTTTTTTAAATATATTTGTTTTTCTTGTTTTGAACATTTCTTTCCATGTAATACATAATATATAAGTGTACTGTAATTATGAGTTAGGTAAATTTGTCTAACGTTTATTCATGAAGGCTTATTATCGATTTGTATAGCCAACTTTAAGACTAAGGTAGTGTCTATCTATATACACCTTGTATGAATTAACTTTTTTGAAGAGCTTTGACAAGATTCAAATTTGTCATGGCTCCAGACGTATATGTTTCCATCCTCACGAATTATACATAACTGATAAAAAATTATAGCATGTTCAAATGGTCAAATTATTTAGTGAAATTGGGTTGATAAAAGTGTATGGGTCAGGCTTTAAGTCGTGTGGGTGTTTTTATTTTCTTCTGATCCTACATAAAGAAAAAAAAGGGGGAAAAAAACTGATAAAAATGATCTTACCTGCTGAGCAAATGTGTTCACTTGCCTTTAAAATGTGCTAAATATAAAGGTTTTAACTCGTAGTCTAGTGATTTGGAGTCTGATGCCATGCTCAAGGGCAACCGGATTTCAGAAGACACAATAAAAGTCATTTTTACTCTAGAAGTGTCATTTCTGCCTTTAAACGTTTTCAGCTTTTGTCACACTGAATTCAATTCCCCAGACTCACCCCACGCCCCACCCCAATCTCCATTTACAAGTTAGTCATTCTAGAAAAATATTTATGTGCAGCAGTGCAGACTTTTCCCGCTACTTCCAAAAAGCTGAAAACGAAAGTTGAGAAGAAGCGAGCTCGCCCCCAACCGTGTCCTGACAATAGTGCTGAAAAGATGCGCATCGCGGTCAGTGGGACAGTCAAAGCCCACCTCTTCATCCTCCTCCTGCTCAAAAAAAAGAGGTGCGTCATCGCCCTAAAAGGCGTTCTAGAAAGCGGTGCAGACGTATAAAAAGCAGCTGACACCTCCCTGAGTTTTCACACAGACGACAAGGCAAGACAGAGAGTGCGTAAGAGCGCACAGGTGGGCATCATAAGAAAAGAGAGAGAAGGGGGGAGATTGAGAGAGGTAGAAAGTGAGAGAAAAGGAGCGGAGGGGAGCTGGGGGAGGAATTAAGCCTCGGAGGCCTTGAGCCATAAAATGAATTCAGACTCCAGCCCGAGCAGCAGAGCCTCATCCCCGGACATGGATGCCATGTTCCTCCGAGAGCACCTCCCGAGCCACCACTTCCACCACCTGCACCCGCAATTCACCCACCTGCACCACCCGCATCACCACCCCGTGTCGTCATCAACGCAGGCCGGGAAAATGTCCGATTCCAAATCGGCCTCCTCTTCAGTGGAGAGCAGCAGCAGCGCCGGAGGAGGAGGCAAGTTCAAGCTGAAGAAGCAAGTAACGGAGGAGGAGATGTACCAACTGCGCCTTAAAATCAACGGGCGCGAGCGCAAACGCATGCATGACCTCAACCTGGCCATGGATGGCCTGCGAGAAGTCATGCCTTACGCGCACGGGCCTTCCGTGCGTAAACTTTCCAAGATTGCAACCCTGCTACTCGCCCGGAACTACATCCTCATGCTTAATAGCTCCCTGGATGAGATGAAGCGGTTGGTGGGTGAAATCTACGGTGGTCAACACTCAGCGTTCCACTGTGGCACCGTGACGCACCCGGCGGCGGCTGCAGCGGCAGCGGCTGCAGCGGCGGCTGCAGCGGCGCAGCAGGTGCATCCTCTCTTAGGTGGCAGTTTATCATCGAGTTCCACATCCACAACATCCTCCACCCTGCCCGCTCTCGCCTCCATTCGGGCGCCGCATGCCTTAATGAAGGGTTCCCCGGGCACCGGGCCCCCAGCCCTGCAGCTGGGCTCCGCAGGCTTCCAGCACTGGGCTGGGCTGCCGTGCCCGTGCGCAATCTGTCAGGTCCCGCCGCCTCCTCCTCCGCCTCCTCCTCACATCCCCATCACTTCTTCGGGCCTGACGAGACTAACAGTGGAGGCCAAAGACGGCATGAAATGATCCGATGGATCATTGCAGGACTTTTTGAAGGCATGCCGTGCGTGGAACTTGTGCATGCTGCTGTTTTCTTGATAGAAAAAAGTGTGTCATTTGCATACCTGTCAACGTGTTTCGATCATTTCAGATTGTGCACACCGTATAACATTTTTTGAAGGACATTTAAAAAAAAAGACCAATCTCGTTTTGTCCATTCCGATGTAGCAGACGACAACATTATTGCAAAATCGCGCACTACGACGTAAAGTCATCATAATCCTACATAGTCTCTCTTTCTGTGTTGTGCTTTTAAGGTTTGTAATAATAAGCAGAATTACAATCATTAATGAGGGAACCCATTTTTTAAGGTTGACAGGAATATGCATTTGCCTCCTTGTACCAAGGACTCACACTGACGCTTTCAGACTTGAAGGTAACAAAAACTAAACCGCAAAAAAGAAAAAAAAATAGCTGTGCATGACTTTGGTTGTCTTTATTTTGTGAAAATGGAGATTGGTCTCTGTGCCTTGTAACAAGGATTTAAAAGAGAAAACGAGTTTAATTTGTTTTTGTTTTGTTACCAAAAATGTCGCAAACACTGGCTTTATAGTTTGGTAATTATTTTTTTTTCATGAGTGACTCATTAAAAAAGTGTTCTGTTGTGTACTTTCGTGCAGCTCCGATTTGTTATGCGCAGAGACCGTTTGTCTTTATTTTTTTACATTGTTGATGAAATATTTATTCGGAATCACCCAGACGACCTGGATGACATTTCAATAAAAGTAAAATTATGGAATACAATCTTGTGTCTTGCGTGTTAATATACGAGAAATCACGCACAATTTACAACAATCGACTTTGCGCTCTGCATCTTTTTTGAGGGGACAACAAAACAACGGAGACAAATCATTGCGACATGGCTGCATTGTTTAGAATTTGTTTCTTCTATACGTATAAATTAATCTTTGCATCTACCTTCTTTTGAAAATAATAATAATAAAAACATTGTTTGCAGAAATCTGGTTTCTATAGTCTGAAAACATGTTATTTAGTCAAAAAAATGAAGAAAAGCTTACAAAATAAATATTTGGGTATTTGAGATTTAGTATTGGAAGACAATTATTTAAAAAAATACATATTGTATTCTGCTGTATTTCTATCCATGTATACATCTATTCATAGGCTTTATAATAAGTTATTTCATTTAAAAATAGAAATGTTTTAAAATTACTGACTGGGGAGTTTATTTTCTCTAAAGTAAAATGTCTTGTAAGAGCGATAATTTATGAGACATAATAATAAAGTTTTCATATTATGTTTCATGTTATAAATTACCTGATGTTAGTTTAAACAAGGCATGAGTAAAGATTTGCTTATAGAATAGACAAATGATTTGAGTTAATGATGTGAGAATATACTTCATTTAAAATTGAATGGTTTCAACTTACACTTTGCGAGCCACAATAATAAAGTTTATGGGTTAAAAATGACCTTATGTTAATATAAACAAGGCATAAATTAATAATTGCATCCAAAAATATGAAATATTTTCGAGTTACTGATGAGAGAATATATATTCTTTAAAATGGAATGTCTATCGTTTATAAGCCATAATAGTCAGGTGTACATAATAGAAATTACCACACATTAATACAACATAGCCTAAATAGATCATCACATCCAAAAATACAAAATGATTCCAGTCGATGATGAGAGAATATACAGTACTTTCTTTGAAAAAGAATGCCTTGCAAGCACAACCTATACTTTATGAGCCATAATAAGAAAGTTGATGTATTACAATTTACCTCGTGTAAATAGAAACAAGGCTTAAGCGAGTTATCGCATCTAAAATATAGAATACTTTGAAAAAATATCCTTTTTCTTAATGTCTTGCAAGCACAAATTCTAATTTATGAGCCTCGATATTACACTTTACATATTACATATTACAAATTACTTCATTTTAACATAAACCATATATATATATATATATATATATATATATATATATATATATATATATATATATATATATATATATATATATATATATATATATATATATATATATATATATATATGATTATACGTAAAAAATGAGAATGACCCGTTAAAAAAGGAGAAATAGACAATAACAATAATGATAAACCATAACAAAAGGAATGTTCCATCTGTCTCATTACAATACAAAAAGTTCCTATATACAGAAACTCAAAACGAAGGAAAACAGGTTCCATTAATGCAGCCCAGTTGGATTGTTAATCCACACTGGTGAGCGTTGAGCGGTTTGTTCACTGAGTCCCATGGGTGCCTTGCCCCCTCCCAACTTGCCCCCACCCCACGTCTCATCTCAGCAATGACAGAATGTATGTTTGTGCAGATTACAAGCTAATTGTTCACGCGGGACCCAGAAGGGGAGAATGACATCACAGAAAGGTGCTGGGATTACACGAGGCTAAAAAGAAAAGGATTAGACACATTTTGCTTTTTGCAAGGGGTAGGGGATGCAAAGCGGAGGGGAGCGTGGTGATGCAAATGAAGATTAAGGGGAAATAATAGAGGGAGGCAAAGGAAGGGAGAGGCGGCCTTCTGTGACTTGAGAAGGACTGAAAGAGTTCATTTTCTGCTGCCGCTTTTTTTTGTCTTTAGGAATGAGTTGCCTGCTTGTGTGAGTGTGTGTGTGCAAGCAAGCAAGCTGACAGATGGGATGTAAATAGGCGAGTAGCTGCGACAGCCTTTTAAGCGTGCTCCGTTGAGGAGGATGTTGTCAAGGGAAGCTGCTTAGCGCTGACTTAAGTTTTATTATGCTGGCCTTTCAAAGCAAATGGACTCGTCAATACTCCTCCATTCGGCCTAATTAGGTGGCCGGCGGCTGGGGAAGCAGCCCGTGTTACATTCAGCCAGGACGCCAAACAGTAAATGCATGCAAATCGTAAACAAATGTCACACCCGTGTTTAAGGCATGCACGCAACCGCCGGGACCTTATGGCCGCCATCTACCTTCGGGTTCAACGTAACAGTGATAACTGGTCTTTATTAAGGCGCTAAACATGACCGTGTTGTCATATGCGGATGCTTTGCCAGCACGGTCAAGCTGCAACACGTCGTAAAACAATAAACAAGAGACATTGACAGTGCCGTAAGCATGATCTTGGGTTGTTCACTATTATAATTGTGAAATGGTGGGCCATCAGGGTCTATGAGGCCTTCTCTGCTGGCCTAAAAAATATCTGAATCATCCATCCATCCGTTATCCGTGCCGCTTATCCTCAGTAGGGTATCGGGGGTGCTGAAGCTATCCCAACCATCTTCGGGCAATGGACAGGGGACAACCTGAACTGGTTGCCAGCCAGTCGCAGGGCACACAGAGACAGACAACTCACTCGCTCATTCACACCTGGGGACAATTTGGAGCGGCCAATCAACCTGACATGCATGTTTTTGGAATGTGGGGGGGAAACCGGAGTGCCGGAGGAAACCCACACAAGCATGGGGAGAACAAACTCCAAACGAGAAGGTTCGATTTCATGACCTCAGAATTGTTCCGCGGACGCGCCAACCACTTAGCTGCCGTGCTGCCCTATCTGAATTATATAATATTATTTATATTCTATTCATCAATACTTATTAAATCATTTCAAATTGTGTGTCAGCTTCCTTAAACAGATTATCTATGGTTCCACTGCTTCCAGATATGTACTTTCACATTCAAGGAATTAACCAACCCCATTTCAGCCATAAGTTGTTGCTAGACTACTCAGAGACCTTTACAAAAAAAATCTTGTAGGTTATGTACTGTAACATCATTCTTCGAGAAAGCTGTTGGTTTTACCAGTCAGAATTTGGTTGGGCATCTAAGCACCTGCTAACAGGTGTTGGGACACGCCACTATTTTCACAAACTATGATTGGCTAGGGGGCAGTAATTTACCAACAGCTGTTAAACTTGAAAAGACCAAGATGCAAAAGGAAATATATTGTTGTGTTGATTTAGTAGCGAAAGGTTGGACAACTCTGAGGCGAGAAAGCCTTATGCAAGCGGGAGAAGGTCCACCACTTTCAGCCTAGAGGTAACCCAAGCCCAAGCCCAACACGACCCTATCCAGATTTTGGGACACGCCAGCCCACGGTTGGCCCGAGCTTCACCCTCACTGACTCTTTTCTATTATCCACCCATCATTGTTCTTCTTTGTCTTTGTTTATACAGTCTTTGAGTTACATTTTGTTATAAAAAATGACTTAAAAATATATATATATATATATATCTATATATCTATATATCTATACATCTATATATATATATATATATATATATATATATATATATATATATATATATATATATATATATATATATATATATATATATATATATATATATATATATATATATATATATATATATATATATATATATATATATATATATATATATATATATATATATATATGATGTTCGCGGTCTGTGAAAGTGATAACGTGACCCAAAGGGGCGTCAGACAGCTACAAAAGCAGTTGAGAGGATAACTTATTGAGCAGTTTGACAGGCTTAACCAGGCTGATTAAAAGCGCCTGCTTGTCCTGTGTGTGCAAGCGCTTGAGCAGGGGGCCATTGCACCTGCCTCTGCCCTGAGGGAGGCAATTGGTGGGTGGGGGTCTCCTGGGTGCCCCCCTCTCTCCCCAGTGCTTAACCAACTAATGTGGAACCCTCACGGGCCAAAACGGGAAGCATATTTCCATCATAACAGAGTGTTGCCATTGCTATTAGCTCCAAGCGCTCATTTGCATGTTAATTGCGCCGTTAGCGAGGGGCTGTTGACACTTTCCTTTTTGTCCGGGGTGGGGTCCCGGCAAGCAAAGGGGGCGCCTCACTCATCCACCGCTCGTCAGGCTTCCATGAGGGGTAGGCGATACTGGGAATTTTGGTATCGATCCAATCCAAATAAATACTCAACTCAACATTATTGATAGAGCCCTTAAAAACAACTACACCTGAAGGCAAAGGGCTGTACAGAAATAAAACATAGTTAACAAAAGACCTTAAATAGACCATAAAATAATAAAAAAATACTTAAAAAATGTTTAAAAAGTATAAAAGTAATAAAATAACAAAACAGGAACAAAGTCTCATGCTGGGTCAAAAGCAAAGGTATGAAGCAAATTTTAAGGACTAGTTTTAAAAATAGACAATGAGGGAGTCTGTTTGTTGTGCAAAGGCAAATTGTTCCAACGTTTTGAAGCAGCAACAGAAAAGGCTCTATTTCTTCTGAGCTCCCGCCTGGACATCGGGACCTCTGGCAGCAGCCGATCGGCCGACCAGGAGCATTACAGTGAAGCAGCGCACTGAGGCAGGGAGGGGGAAGGCCAAATAAAGTTTTAAAAACAAATCAAGTAATCTTTAAATGAACCCCGAATGGCATGGGCAGACAATAAAGCCAGAGAAAGTGTAATGGGCTCTTTCTTACGTGTGCCGGTTACAAGTTGAAAATGGGATGATTGTAAATACATTTATTATCCATTTACTAAAATGGTAGAATTAGAATTGGAATTAGAGTCGTCTTAATTATTTAGGGTTCCTACAGTTGAGTAAAATGTTTTCCTTTCTTCAAAGAGTTTTATCAACTTGTGAACCACTCAACTGTTCGCCTAAAGAGAAAACCTGCTGCATTGTCATATTCATTTTTGTCTGTTTGATGTTACTTGTTTTACAGTGGTGTCCTCTGGCTATCTTAAACTCTCTTCCCCAAGCAACCCTGTGACTCAATTGTTTGTAATAAAATAGGGGAGCTGTTGCAATTCTGGTCAATTCTGAATCAGGCTTTGACTGTAAAGTATCTCCTCATGAGAAAATATTGGTGTTGCTTGTCCCTCTTATTAGGTGTTTCAGTCAGAGATGGTAATGGACCTAGCAGCCGAGCAGCGGCATTTTGGACCCACTGAAGGCGTGCAATGGAAGACTGTCTGATTTCATAATGCACCGCATAGTCCTGCTGAGATGTGATGAACGCATGAATCACAATACATGGTCGTGATGATCAATACAAATCCAATACTTTTTGCATGGAAATGTAATGATCATTGAATGATTGAACCCTTCACCCCTTGAGATCATTTATAATTCTAATAAACACAGCACAAGAATTGTATGCAATTTTTTTTTAAATAACTACATTGCAAACTTTGACAGTACAAACAAAAATGGAAATATGTCAATTACAACTGTTTAGGAAGAAAAGCCAAGAAAATCAAATTAATAAATCAGCAATGTACCAAAATATAAATAATGTAAAACAATGCCAACGAGAAAACTACAATACATTCCATTGCATACTATTTTGGAAATAAAGCCAGTAATTCAAATAAAGTGTCAATTGTCTCTTGAGAATAAATTTACCGGTGTTTGTTCAGAAACAGTAGTGTGTTTATGTTTAGTGTTGCAGCTTGTTGCTCTCTGCAGAATGAGCTAATTTTTGTAATTTTATGTAAATTCGATGCCTTGTCACAGTAGCAGACCACGTTACCACACAAATTACACCTGGCTTTGTTCTTTTCTGTAGCTGAAAAAACATCCACACCGTGTTTCACTTCCAATTTGCTTGTGTCATTTTTAGCTGCTGGTAAGGATGCGTGGGTAAATTTGGCCCTTTTTTGCCTGGAAGGCAGGATGAAACAGAAGGCCAGGTAAGGAGAGGTGCAAAAGAGTGCCTGTCAGTTACACACTCAACCATACACTTAAAGAGTGGCCAAGAGCGTTGGATGAGAGAAGAAAGGGCTGCACTATCTACATTGAAAATTAGTGCTTTGAGGAAATTGGTGGAGGAGCAAAATACCGATCACGGGACAATAGTGCCGATCCGATTTGAGTATTTTCTTAGTATCAATAAGATCGATTTTTGTATCAACTATCCCACTTTTGTCTGCCACAGGAAATTTTAGCTCTAAAGAAGTGCCATGTGACGCTGCTACGGATTTTTAAAAGCGTCTTGGACGGGAAAAAAAAGTTATTATCAAAAAAAAAATGAAAATGTCAACAAATGATGAGCTAAGCAACTAATACACGAGGCCTTCCTTTATTTATAGAAGCACGCAGTTTGCCGTTAAACACCAGGATGCTCCTTTAAGATCCCATCTGCAACATTTAAATACTTCCGAGATGTTTGCGCATCGAATATCATAAATCATTTGGGCGATAAATGTAGCAAAAAGTGCAGTTTATGTGAAATTGACAAACTTATTGTAAGATGATGACCACAGCAAATTTTAACACTGTATATGTGTTTAATTTTCCTTTAAAAAAAAGAAAGAAGGAGCGATGAAATTACATTTGCTAGTGTCTCTCACTCTTTCTTCTATTTGATAATATTGCAATCCCTCATTTATCACGGTTAATGGGTACCAGAATCCCCTGTAATATGTAAAAATCAGCGAAGTACCGCCACATTTTTAACATACACTCTAATGGCCCAATCTCTTTGCAATAATTGACCGGATATGTTGGATTGCGGCCTCTCATTTGAGACGGGCTTCATCGCCCCGAATTGAAGAAAAATATATGCTCTGCGATCGTGCATCTAGTACTATTACGTATTGAGTATTTAAAAAAAATATCTACAAATACTTTTCAAACCGCAATGCACTGAGATAGTGAAATATGAAGCGTGAAGTAGCGAGGGATTATAGTATTTTATATGCAACGTGGTATTGGTGCAGGGAAAGTTCCTAAAGAACCATTATATAATTTTAATTAAGACTAACAGTAGAAAATAATCATCTTATTATACTGTTCATTATAGCAGCACGGCGGCTGAGTGGTAAGAGTGTCCGCAACACAGATCTAAGGTCTTTCCAGTAAGCCATGGCCTTTGTTTACATGCTTCTGTTCATTGTGTCAAATCGATGTTTCTTTGGTGTTGATCTATTAAACATCATAATCAAATCTCTGCAGAAATGTGAGGGGTGTACTCACTTTTCTGACAAAAGAGAAGGCTGAGGTGGACTGTCTCTGAGATGGTCCATTAGAAAGTAAAACTTTAATCATTAGAGGGATCCCACGGTTAAATAGAGTACTATCCCGTTGACGCTAGCCTGTCACTGTAGGAGGAAATATTAAAATTTGAATTGCTCAACATTTACCTCACTTGCATTTTGTTAACAGGGATGAAAGTTGAATTTCACTCTTGTAAATGTGGGGGGTTTGGGGTTTTTAAGGGTTATTTATCTATCTTCGTTATTCATTATTCATTATCCGTTATCGGTCAGTTCATAATACGCTACAAAGCCTATGAGCCGGGACACTTACTCTCAGCCAAAAGGCCAAGCTAAGGTCCTAGCCCTAAAGCCTTGTTGCGATCATTGCGAATGCACCGTTCCCGGAGGTACTGCAATGTAAATGTGATCTGATTAGATCTCTTTAGCTTGTTTCTTGTCTCTCATTGTGTATTCTACTCAAAAGTAACGTGATAAGAACTGAGAATGCCACTTAAAGGTGGGGTGCGCAATTTAAGGTGTCCTTAAAAAGTTGAAAATTAAATATTTTTTCTATTAAGTATGTGTTAATATTGCCCAACTGAGTTCAAACAAGCTTTATATTTTTTCCACTGCGCCTATCTGCCTTCATCTTACTTCTTACATCAGTGTTACGGCCATGAAGCGCATTACATTGAAGAAAGGGGGCAGAGGGTTGGGGGGAGCGTGATATCACACATGTGGTCACGGTTTTCTTTTACTGCAGGATAAAAACTGTAAAAGTAAGAAAAGGACTGCTCAGATGCCGAACTAAATTACCAAAAAGATGAGAAAGGAAGGGTTTATTCGAGCACATATAAGAGTTGTACGTACTTGCACGCACAACAAAAGGGGCTGCAATGATGATTTCAGCCCGGAAGATGGCGTCAGCAAGTACAATATTTTGAAGTTAAGAACACCATCTATAAGGTCCCTTCTGACATTAAATTAAAACGCATATAAAGTTACATAATTACGACTTAATAAATGAATGAGTTATAAATAAAGAATTATACAATTATGACTCAATATAATTGGTTGGTTGGTTGGTTGGTTGGTTGGTTGGTTGGTTGGTTGGTTGGTTGGTTGGTTGGTTGGTTGGTTGGTTGGTTGGTTGGTTGGTTGGTTGGTTGGTTGGTTGGATCCCTTAACCACTAGGATTGTAAGGGCACCATTTCTTGGTGAGAACCACTAGGAAAAGTATGTGTGTGTCCGTGTGTGGAGTCAAGCTATGGAACGGATTGCAAGACGAGATCAAACGGTGTCCAAATATTCACTTGTTCAGGTTTAGATACAAAGGAACATTCCTGGCGGAAAACAGAGATGAGGAGGATGGGGTATGAGTGGTGCGAGAGATTGGGAATAGTGCGTCTAGTTAACTTTGTGTTATTGTTGCTATTCTTATATCAAAACTGTTATGACATTTGTTGTTATATCATTGGTAGATTTGGTGGAGAAGATGAAGGGGTAGGTAATATAAGCATTTGCTTCTTACTACCCCTTTCGAACATATTATACAACGTTATTTTGTTGTTGAGTTATTGTTTTTGTTTAGTTTTTTTTTTATTTTAATGTTCGAATAAAGTTTTCGTTCATTCATTCATTCATTCTTGTGGTGTGTCTCTGGCATGTACAGGCCATCCCTCTCCAGGCCAACATACCGGGGTCCTTTCGCGTGTTAGGCGAATGTGCTAACCGCTGCACTACGGAAACTCAACTAAATATGGGCAGAGGTATATTTCAATATCACAAGACTTTTGAACGGGTCCTTTTGCAGTATAGCGCTGTAGCATACATATAAAAGTCAGTGAAATTCAACATTCTTTCAAAAGACATTCTTGCTTTTAAAATGTCCAACTTTTCCCTGGTTTACTGTATGCCCGTTGAACCAGGAAACCTACATTCCAACCTTTTGACATTAAAAAACACGAGATGTTATTGCAAAATTCTTTCACGTGTGACAATACAACAACATGTGATCGTTTAAAACCGGAAGGGAAAAAAACGGAAGGGAAAAAAAATGGAAATCTAATGCTTTTATTTAAGCGGTTTATTCATGCACAAGGACTTAATCTCATGTGAAGATAAAACAGCCTTATCCTAAAATACTAGTCTTGAGTCAAGATTTTTTTGTTACTGTTTAAATTTTAAAACAAATCGCGTTTTAATGGGTGAAAAGTGGGAGTCTAACGCATAAAATAGTTGTGGTTGTTGAGTATGAGAAGGCGCTTTGTACTGTGCGTGTGTAGCTTGATAAACGCTATCCTCCTGCAGTGACTGACAGATGGCGCTCATCGTTTGATCGTAAACGGGAATGGCCCACGTGCCAGCCGTCGCCTTGATAGTTTTGAGGCTCCCTGTGAGGGTCCGACTGCTCCCAAACAGCTCGAAACCAATCTGCAACCGCATGTGTACATGTCTAACCACCGCCTTATGTTTGGAATATGTCAGCATTGATGATTCTCAAAGGAAGAAATGACGGTGTTAGCAGTTTGAGTGTGATTAGTTAGTTACTTGTTACTTGATTTAAAAAGATTACTGACAGCCAAAAGGAGCGTGTCACTCTGAAAGTAACTGTAGAGTCATTGAACTCCAAACTCCAAAAAGAAAAATAACTACAGTGAACATGTGAATAAAGTCTTAATTTTCTTCTTTCAATGGTGAAAACTGCATAAGTACGTGACAATGAATTGAGACAATATGCCAATCAGTTCAAGAGAATAGGGTACCTAACCTTTACATCTGTCTGAACTATTACAAGATATAATCGTACATCCTATAAAGACCTTTAGAAATTTACTGCATTGCCTTGTTTATCCTTTAACATGGACGAAACTCAAATAAACACAAAATATTCACGTAGAACACTTCTTAATGAACTTACAACTTGCAGTTACAATTTAATCTTGAGAGCTTGCAAACGAACACTTTGTAAAGACACTCCATATCAATTTTGTCTATGGGCTTCAAACCACTCAAAGAGGTCCTTCTTTATCCTGGGTAAAACCAAAATTTAGCACATTTTTATCATAAATTCAATGCTCACGTTTGTTTTTCCACTTGCTGGCTACCATTCGCTACTGGTGACACGGAACCAAGTATGCGCATATAAACTGACCACCTGATTTCAGTATTTTATTTTACAATTGTAAATACTGCTTGGATGTGAGTATACACGGGAGGGAGAATATCAGTGCTTAAGACGGCATCACGAGAACATTTGTATATTGTCGGTTAAATAAACACGCCCACTCTTCCTGAACGCTGTTGACGATTTGAGGGTTTTATGTTACGTTGCGAGAGAAATAAGAACAGTAAGCGACCAGAGGATAATTTCATGATCAATTTAGCAGCGAATAACGCACCACGTTATAACGCCAGTTGAGTTAAAAAAACATTTTTAATAACAGTACTCGTTATTGAAATAAGCAATTGCTGTCATGATTGGTGATTCGGGGCACCTGTGACCTCGTTGGCGCCAACAGCCCTGAGCGCTGATTGGTTTCCGGACTCTTTTAAAACCCCCGGCTTCCAAGAGGACGCTGTCAGACCGTCTGCGAACCCATGCTTTCAGCTAGGTAAGCTCTGTACCTTCCGACATTCTCCTGCCCTGTTTTCTCCCACCTGATACGTGTTGCCTACCTGTTTCTGGACCCGTTTTTGCCCTGCTCTTCCGTCCCGACTATCGACCTGTTTTGCCCTGTTTCCTGCCTGATACCTGTGGCCGACCTCTTTTCTGGACTCGTTACCGCCCTTGCTCCCCCTTCCTGGCTTTTGACCAGTTTTCCTGCTGCCTCCGACGATCCTCGCACGACGCGGAAGTGCATTTATATGCGCATACTTGGTTCCGTGTTCCTACCATCAGCGACCTGTGTCCGACGATCATCGGATCCTGGAAGCAAGCACTGCTCTCTTTCTCAATAAGAATCAGTAAAAACGAACGCTATTGGGTCCTGTCTCCATTTCTGGTGTGTGACAATTGCATTCCAGGAACGCATTGCTTTGTAAAAGCATTAGTCCCAACACTTCTTATATGCGAGTATAAACGGTAGGGAGAATATCTTCATGAGGAGAAATCCAACGTTCTGGTACTCTGTGTGTCGCCATAAGTGTATTTAGTTCCTTTCTAACACCTTAGTCCCAACTCTGGGTTTAAGTGGGGACACAAGAAGGAGATGTATTTTGAAGCAAAACAGGGACAGTGAGGCCCCGTTTTTTTTGTAGTTTTCTATTCATAAATTTGCATTTGTGAAAGACGGGCAAAAAGACGAGGCCCGGGTAGTTTCACCCGCCAAAGTTTGCAGGGGAAACATTGCTTTGATGTGACGACGTGATGTCTTTATCTGCGATGTCTGTTATTGGCTCAGGAGCTGTCCAGGCGGCCTCCTCGCCGCCATGTTTCACTTTGTCACAGCACTCTTCCTGCTGAGAAAGACTGTCACCCTGCTCTCTGCCAGGCCCGGAGTTGGCACTTCTACCACGCTCACACACAATCACGATCACAAACACAAGCGCAGCGGCATTTCTACACAAAATCAAATTAAATTGGGTAGGCTGCGTCCCAAGAAAACAACAATTACTCTCTCTTAATGTGCTTTTTGAAAATTCAAATTTGTCTTTTAACAAAAGTCATTTCATAAACTACAATCATTGAGATTGAAATGTGGCAGACGCAGGATCGGCAATTGGAAAAATTGCATTTGACGCATTTGCAATAGCTAGGCGGAATTCATTGAGTACTGTATAATGAAAATATTTAATCGTAAATAAAGAACTACTAAAAAAATTGTTTTTTTTGGTGCCAGGTTTGTCCCCATTTGCCGTTTGAGTGTCTAATACAAAACTACTTATACAAAAATACTACAAAACCATATTCTACTGTCATGAACCAGGACGGAATCTCGGACATAATTGCGTTTGTTTCAAAGGAATCTTTATTAGACAGAGTTGTCGGAGCTGGCTTTGGACGCTGGCGTTTGTCGGTCATCCGCCGCTTCGGACGGAATGGCAGTTCCGTGACAGGTGCAATCGGTACAGCTTAGCAGGCAGGTCAATGGCCGGGGCGAGATAGCAGGTCGAAAACGTGGAATGGAAACAGGTCAAAAACAGAAGGCAGGCAGGAATCAAGCGAGAGTAGTCTTAGGTACTTGGTAATCTGGCGAAACAGACAGGGATACAGAAGTACGGTCTGACATCCTCCTCTGGACGCTGACCGCTTAAGAGGAGAACGTCAGCCAGTCAGAGAGCGCACTCCAGCGCGCCAAACGATTGCGCCAGGTGACTTCACTTAGGCAATCATGACATCTACATTTAGTGCTTACAAACTGGGACCTAGGAGTATTTTGCTTTCATTCTGAAAAGAAAAGAAAAAAGGGCAACACATTTCTGCTACAATAATACAGGAATACTACTACAACTGAAAAATACTACAGAAATACGACAGAAATACCACGACAGAAATACCAAAGACACTATTACAGAAATACTACAAAAATGTACTGCAGAAAAACACAGAAATACTGTTACAAAATTAAAAAACAAATGTACCACAAAAATACTACAGAACACTATAAAAATACAAATAAAGTATTACTGCAAAACTAAATACAATTTTTGTGCTAAAAAAGGGACCTAAACACTATTTTGCTTCCTAATTAGTTGCTGCACAGTTGGTTTGTTGTGAATATTCAGAATTCAGAGGACACTACAGAAATACTACAAACATTCTACTGCAAAAATACTACGATAATACTCCTATGAAAATAATTTTAAAAATTTACAACAAAAATACTACAGAAATACAAATACAGAAACACTACAAAACTAAATATAACGTTTTGTGCTAAAAACTGAGACCTAACAACTATTTTGCTTTGATTGTGAGCGTTTCAAAACCAATTTAATGAGACTAATCTTATAAATGGTTATACATTAGACATTATACATTTATACATTTCACATTTACACGTCTGCATGTATATTTATTCATGAATGAGAACATTTGGATAAGTGATGTAAGAGTATTTGGAATTCAGACAACAATGCCATTCACAATCTGCTAAAAAAGGGGTAGCTGAAATATCACTGTGATGCACAATGTCGTAACAGCAGTAAAGTTACTAAATTTTGTTAAAAATACGTTAGATAACTCGTTACCAAGAAAAGTGAAGATGTTCCAGGAACGCCTTCCTTCGTTACATGTTAGTCTTAACATTGTCAACACATAGCCTAGCTTAGCCTAGCCCACCCTGTGATCTACCATTAGCATGTTGGCCCTGTCCCACATTTTGCTGGCAGGGTGGAGCGAACCATGGAAGCAGCTGCCATGCAGTCACAGTTGGTGCCTTTCATCAACATCAATGATACACTGACAGCTTCTTGTTGCTCTTGGACAAAAAACAAACAAGCAAAAAGCGCATCGGACACGCTTCGGACACGCGTACCCCAGGAAACGCGCAACTTCATCTCTTATACAGATGTTGTGCTTTTGTGTGTAGGGGAGACCGGGTACAGTTTTAGCACATTTTGATTTCCCCCTCCCCATTTTATTATTTTTTTGTGCTAGTCTTCTTAAACCTTTTTACATGGTACCTTAATTTGTATTTTACAAGTAGACATCCATATTAGAGGGATGAGTAGCTCCAAAAGTCTGTGACAGTCTCTCAAACAGAGATATACACAGTGTTACAACCGTGCATGTTTGTAACACTGCAAGTGGGCAGTTGTAACAGTGTGATTCATTATTACAAAGAGGCATCAGCAATATTTTAAAAATGTTTTATTTCATAGACATATATGACAAGAAGAGCATCAGATAAAACAATAGGCTTGTGTCATATCTATACTTTTAAATAGACAGCATTGCTGATCAAGAGTCTGACAAGCAGTTGTGGGAAATGTATAAGCCATTGGTTGGGGTGCAGCCTTCATGGGGAAAATTGCTTGCTATGAAATCACTTTACCCAATTTTATTTTCTTTCTTAATTTTCTTTGCCCTTGGATTTGTCCATTCAGACTATACAGAAGTTGTCACATTTGGATGTGTTTCAACTCTACCTGTACCTTTTAGCCATCTCTAAGCTAACATTTTCTCTTTGTGGTTATTAGCCATTTATCTATCTATCTATCTATCTATCTATCTATCTATCTATCTATCTATCTATCTATCTATCTATCTATCTATCTATCTATCTATCTATCTATCTATCTATCTATCTATCTATCTATCTATCTATCTATCTATCTATCTATCTATCTATCTATCTATCTATCTATCTATCTATCTATATAGAGTATATGTCACACATGACGTTTTGGCCACTTTGAGTTTGCATTCTTCCTTGAGCTTTTTAGCATTTGTTGGCATTTATTGGTCAAATAATACACAAAATAAGATGAAAGTTTGTCAATATTAATAGGCAATTATATTTACAATGTAGTGCTTGAAGACGGGCCTAAATTGGGGGACATCAAAAATAAAAGTTGTACAGTTTTCCCTCGCTATTACGCGGTTTAACTTTGACGGTCTTGCTGCTTCATGGATTTTTATCATGCATTGTGTTCTGCGTTCTGAAGAGGCTAGGTAGTGGTAAAATTAAATTAAGAATTGTTCACAGGTACAGTATTCAATATTTTTTCTTTCAAACAAATACTTCTGTCTTTTAATAAGGGGGTTTGTTCTTTGGTTTTAATGTATAATAGAATATCTAACTGTATGATAATATGATGTAATTTAAGTTTCTACTTCAGTGATGTTTCCTATCAACGGTCCTTTTAGCAACACACAGTAATAAACAAGGGTTCACTGTATTGATCCAACATCTAGCATGAATTACACAGGAAGCAAAATTGTCTAAATTCAAGTCAAGTCATATTTATTCGTATAGCCCTTAACCACAAGAAGTCTCAAAGGGCTGTGCAGAAATACTACAAAGTTACAACTACAGTAATATTACAAAAATACTGTACAAATACTAAAAACATAGTTCCACGTCAGACCCTTGCTTGGAAAAGATCAGCCGCTATTCTAAACAGGCATTATCACGGGCTGAAAAAAAAACAGAAATGACAGCAGTGTGTATGCGTGTGTGTGTCCATGTGCAATCATATGGGCCAATGGAAATTGCCCTGGCAGGGTAATGCCTGGCAGATGCTAACGCTTTGTACTTAATGTGTCCCTGAGGACGCCCACCCAATCACATTGGACACCGATATGATGGACATACATTCATTCATGTACGTGTTTATAACAGAAATTACAAAACAACCTGCAACTCTGATCGTAATCTTAAAATAATATTAATTGTACCAAATTAGCATGTCTGAAGTATAATTGTCACACATTGAGTTCGATTTTCTTGAATAAACTGAAGAGTAATATTACAGAGTAATAGCATTTGCATAGCACAGTGCCTATTTTTTCTTTTGAAGTCATTAGTTTCCATCTGGAACACTTATATCAGTCTCTTTTAATTGCACACATAAATCAGTAATGCATCTTTACTAACAAAACATGTAGAGTAAATCTTTAACATAAAAAAAGTTGTTTTCGCTTCTATAAACATAAAATTCAGGGCTTCTTTTCTGACCAAACAACGACTCCCGGGCCACATGCTGCCCGTCAGGCTTTTTAATCGGGCCAGTCGAACTAAAATAAAAAAAATATCATGAAATTATAAAGAACTATTAAAAAATGTTGGTACCTTTTATGTTCGCTCTGTTCCCAATGTCAATTTGTATGCCTACTACAAACATTACTACAAATATACTACAAATTACAAAAAAAATAGAACTAAATATCAAATGTAGTACCTTTAAAACGGAAACCTAATACAATATTTTGTGTTATTCTGAAAAGAAACATTGCAGAATTACCACATAAATACAATTATAATAATACTACAATACAAAAATACAGTAATGCTACAAATATACAACAGAAATGTAATCTTAAATATATACTACTGATTATAAATATATACTACAATACACAAATATTACTAAAGAATACTACAACAGTAATATTACAAATATACTACGGAAATGTTATTACAGAAATAATACAAAAATGATATAAGTAAAACTACTAAAATACTACAAAACTAAATATAAAATGGTATGATTAAAACAGGGGCCTAATAACTATTTTGCTCTAATTCTGCAAATAGGAATAAATATTGCAGAAATTTTACAAAATACTACTACAACAGTATAACAAAATACTACTATAGAAATACAACAGTAATGTGACAAAAATACTACTTCGGAAATGCTAAAAAAATACTACGACAATAATACTATAATACAAAAATACTACGACAGAAATATTACAGTAGTACTAGTGCGGGGATACTAATGTATACGATGAAATAAACACTACAAAAATACTATTGTAATACTAAAAATATGTCACATTAAAACTACAAAAATGCTACAAGAAATTCTACAACTTAAGATCAAAATTAGTGCTTAAAATAGTGACCTAATGTATTAGCATGCTTTACTCTGGAAAAAACAAAATTCTACTACAGATATACCTTAAAAATACTACAAAAATACTACTACAGACACTCTACATTTTTGGGGATTTCCCTAGATACACCTGAAAGCCTCACACAGTTTTAAAGGGATAGTGTTTATTATTTGACCACTAAACGTTGCTGTATTGTGTTTTGTAACTGAGTAAGAGTGCTAAAAGGCACCAGAGAAAATACATACTACAAAAACTAAATTTGACCAAACCACCACTTTTCTTCTCTTTTTTTCTCAGCCTAACACAAGGTTTTTGGTTTTCCAGATACCCATAGCAGCAAGATGGCAAACAATTATGTCAGCTCCCTCAAGGTGAGCCTCATGTTGTGTAAAATAATTCAGATTTATTTTTACCTACTAGTAATGTTAATACACATTTATTTGATAGTTCATGTACTTTTGCATAAGACGTTTTTAAGTTTGTTTGCTTTTTACCACCATACCTGTCAACCAGTACGTTTTTGCCGTACAAAGTACGTTTATTATGCATTTTAAGACGTGTACAACGTACAAGAAAATCTGTACGGAAAAATGCAAATTTGTCAATTATGGGTACCATCCTGTAAACACCGACAATCACGAAACGGCAAATCAATCAAGTCTAACAAGTTCGCCGCGGAAGCCTCTATCTCGGTATAGTTTTTTTCGTTGCAAACGAAGCGTGCAGTTTGATGCTACTGTGCGCATGCGTCTGCCGCCTGGGGATTTCCCACCATGCGTCATTCCGGAAAAAATATATGGTGTAAGATTATTTTGTATTTTGTACTGGAAAATACGACAGTTTGTACGGGCATGGAGCCTTGGAGGTATATACACACTGTCCCTTTAAGTGTAGGCCACTCGGATTATGGATTAATTCATTACTGATTGATTGATTTTCAGATCTATTGTTAGGTGTATTTTTGTAAAACAATATTTAGGAACAAGGGAAAGTTTTTATAAGCGCTTTTTTGTGGAAAATCCTCTTTGGCCCAACTTCACCCAGACCCTATCTCTGAGGATCCCAAGTAAATTGAGTTTGAGACCCCTGGTTAAAACAAAAGAAAACAAAACAAGCATGAGGTCAGCACTGTCACTTTCCGACACCTCAGCAAGACCCGTCACTCACCCCGTGAAACCCCTCTGCTCATCCCCAAATTTCTTCGTCTGTCAGTCAAACCCCCGACTTCACCCTCCATCTGTTATCATGTGGCCCCTTTCCCCGAGTGCCAGTGAGGGGTCGGCAGGGGCCGTCCATGGGCTGCTCATCCCGTTAGAGGCTTGTTGAGGACCCCGCCGGGGGGGTTATTCCTATCAATATACCTGCGTGTGATGGAGCCGGCACACACTGCCACCAAAGGACCTCCGAGGGGGACTCCATTCGACCGGGGACCTCCTGGCAGACGTGGAACAAAAAGACACACTTCCTTGTCCCTTTGGCACCCTTTCATGGCGCTCGTCCCCTCTGGAGAACATCTGGAGTGACTAGCCAGAGGAGAAAGTGCACCCCGTGCACCCGTGCACTTTCTCAGAGGGAGAGATTTTCAATAGGTTAAAGATATCTGCTTGTTCAATCGGGAAAATAAAATACAGTAAACAGCTTTTTAACCCTTTTTCAAAAACAACATATAATAAGCGAAATCCCTGAAGTATAAACATTTTACAATTATTATACAATAAATACTCTATTATACATTGAAACTGAAGAACAAACCCTTTGCTTTTTCCTGAGGGCAATCACCACCCTGAACAAGCGCACATAATTTTGAAAACTCTAGTGACTTATTTTTTTTTGTTGCTGCTATATGTCATTGCACGAAACTGTGAAAAAAAATAACTAGAGATGTATTTTATTTTATTTATTGGGGGGCTGTTAATTGTTATTGCAGTTCCTTTCATTTTTTTATTACGTTGCACAATTTTGTTTTTCAGTCAAAAAGAGTATATATTGCAATATTGCACTACTATAATACTGTAACGTAGGCCAGTCTAATTTTTAAACACTATGTTGTAAATATTTTTTTTCTACCTTTCATCTTTTTCCCCCACCCTGTCTTTAAATTCATTCCATACAACCATACATCCAACCATCCATCAATTTTCGTGCAAATAATCCTCAGTAGGGTCGCGGGGGAGCTGGAGCCCATCCCAGCCGGCTTCGGGCAGTGGGCAGCAGGTCGCAGGGCACACAAAGACCAGTTACTCGCTCATTCACACCTAGGGACAATTTGGACCGGGTAACTAAACTGACATGCATGTTTTTGGAATGTGGGAGAAAACCGGAATGCCCGGAGGACACCCACGCAAGCACTGGGAGAACATGCAAACTCCACACAGGAAAGTTCGATCACATAACCTCAGAACGGGGCCCACACGTGCTAACCACTGCGCTGCCGTGCTGCCATCATTCCATACAATGTTTCAAAATGTTGATAGCAATGACAATAAAGACAATTCAACTAAATTTAGATGTGTAAGTATTCATTTAACAATCGAAAATAATGTATAATGTACCTGTAAAAACTTTATACATATATAAATCATGCAGTGTGATTTCTGTATTTTTCCTTTTAGTCGAGTAAAATAGCAGGGTGTTCAACCGGCTTGGAGAGGGATGGGCGCCACCAGGCTGTACTTGCCTAAGACACACCACAGGAAATCGTTCCCCTATAACCCTAGTTGTTAAGGGAGCTCCATTATTCTTCAAGTAAAAACAAATAATAAACAATATACTATCCCTTAACTGCTAGGGTTGTATGGGCACCATTTCCTGTAATGTGTGTCTTGGGCAAGTACAGCCTGGCGGTGCCTATCCCTCTCCAGGCCAACAAATGTTTCCACCTGGTCTTAATTGTTTGTCACCTGTTTTTCTTGTACAGAAGAAAACATAATACATACAGTTAGCCAAATTATTTTGAATACATTTATGTGATTTTTTTATTTGATTTTCCAGTAAAATGAGTAAAACATAATTTGAATTACCTGATATGGCAGATAATGTAATGTTGGTTATTTGCCTGGTAAAGAAGGAAACATAATACAGAATTATCAAATTAAGTTATGAACTACTACCATTGAATTTATTTTATGATTGGTTTTTATTTTGTTTTCCCTTTTAAAATGAGGAAAATGATATTTAAAAAATACTTGTCATGGCAAATGGTGTTGGTCATTTGTCTTTTAAATAAAAAGGGAAATGATACTTAAAAGGAGGAAAGGTTATGTAGTATTATGAATGATATGGCAGATGGGAAGTTATGTTGTTTCTCTTCAGAAATATTTCCTCATTTAACTTAATAATTTTAAAATAGACGAAACGAGGAAAACAATAATTAAAATAAGCAGGCATTATTTTCATACTTATTTTTCTATTAAGAATTTTATTCCAGAATCGTTTTTGGTTGAATAAGAAAAATACAACAACAAATAAAATAAGTAAAATAATCTGCTAGTGGAGCAAGAAAATTTGTTTTGGGAAACATGATTAATTTATTTATTTTACCCAAAAAATTGTGAACTTTATGCTATGTATTTTTGTTGACCCTTAACGTGTCTCCTGTTCACCATTTCTGAGACATGCTGGTAAAGAATAGCTTTTTTCATTTGTGTGTTCATTTGGTTCCGGGTAACAAGGTGGTAGGTTTTCAAAATAAAGGCTAAAAACAGATGAGCAGTTCCTTTCAATGTTTTATCGAAAGAATATTCTGGGCATAAATGAGCTACAGTAAAGGGTGGGTGCAATTGGTGTACAGACGCTCGCCTACTTACGACCATTCAACTTACGGTAGATACGAAAACATTTTTGGGATGTCAAAAAATATCTGGACATTGCTGCAAGTTAGATTTTGTATTGTGTGCTTTTTTTGGTCCACTCTCTACCACAGAGGAGGACCTCTTGAAGCCGATCTTCCAGAAGTAAGTCAAACTTTAGTTTAAGTTTATTTATATTTTCTGTATAAATTTATCTTTATAGAGAATATTATTTTATGAAATGTTTATTTTTTTAGTACAAAACAATGCAAGTTACTTATACTTTAAAAATACTTATATAAACCTTAAACATACAAAATATAGCACTGAAGCAACTTACAAACAGATTCAACTTATGAACAAATGGGCAGCCCACAAGCCGATTGTAAATCTTTTACAAAGTTAAACATTAAACATTAAAGGGATTTACTGACATCACAGTTCATGGATCCCTTGACAGCATCTCAGGGCACCATTAAGGAAGCAACTCTGGTCAACATTCTCCACTGTTGACGGTACCTGGCCTGTTCTTGCCCATGGCAAAGTTGGATCCAGTTCATTCCTTAAATTTGTCTTCCCGGTTCTTTTTCGGTCTTCCTCTTATTAAATCTTTCTAAATACTCTTAGTAAGCAATAATTAATCTTATAAACACGACACCTATTTCCTTACAGAGACAGACTATGTAGAACAAAAACAAAGTATTTGTAAATTTCATTTACTAAATGCTTGATCGAAGATAACATATGTTAGTGTCCCGCAACAATTTTAGCAATATACGATGCCATTGTCATCTGCTACCAGCGATTGAAACAATCGGGATTGAAGCCGAAATAGGCAAAACGAGATCGCTTCAATAAAAAATAACAGTTTTAACATTTTACTTCTAAAAATAGCGTTTCTCAGACAAAAATCTTTGCATGGCGTAGACAATTTAAAACAATCAGTCTAACATAAGGGAAAAACATAAGTCGACAGGTTTGTGATCTTCTGCTATGCCATTCTTGATCTGGCAGCTCCGAATGAGCTGAAATTGAAGTCTCTTGTCTCTTATCATGCACTCCACTTCAAGAAGTAAGGCGATAGACCTAACAATGCCACTTGGGGCCACTTCTCACAATAAAAAAACACGACTGAAGAAGTTAAAAATGAAGAAATTTTACATTAACGACTCAATATGGGCCGTGACATATTTCAATATTCAAACAATGCCTACAGGCATCATCTACTGGAATCACAAACAAATCTTCTAAAATGCAACTATATTGTAGAAACGATTGGTTCCGCACTCAATTTTACAGGAATGATATTGTTATTATTACCATCATTAACATAGTTTACATTTTCACGCTTTGCCCTGCAAACATTTCCACAAAACTCTCACCTTTCTTGCACTTTCATCCCCACAGGAAGTAGAAAACAAACACGTCACATGCTTCCATCTGTCTAAAGTCCGTTTCCTCATTAGCAGCTTATTAACAGCCGCTGCCCAGAGGAGAACACTCTCCCTGGAGGATGTGGGGGGCCCTGAAGGCAGTGGAAAGGGGGCCTATTTGAATGGCAGAGGGGGCTTTTGTGATCGTCTCTGGCCTCCTAGACGGGGCCTCCTGTTCGAGGCTGCCCAGGGGATGCAGAGTTGCTGTGTTATGCGCAGGACAGGGTAAGGAGAGGCATAGCAGAGGGATGGCCGCAGGAAGGAAGAAGAGAGAGTTGACCGCAGGTCATCTGTCAAAGCGCCTGTCAATTTTCCAACCCCCTGCAGGGAACCATGCAGAGAAGGAGATCAGGGCCAGCTCACTACGTAGACGCAGGACAGGTATAGTCCAAAACCACCAAGGGATACAGGATGGTTTTTTTGGTCTATTCATTTGTGTACAGTAATCCTTCGCGCTAACGCGATTTACTTTTTACGGTTTTGTTACCTCAATCATTGTGTTCTGCATCCCGATTTTCTAAATAGCCTCCTGCTTATTATCATTTGACGGGACAGTAGAAATTTGTAAAAAAAAATAAGTAGTGGTGTCAGAACCAGAACAAGAGGAGGACACAGATGCGTAACATTTACTCACAAGTTTATTGAGAAATAGAGGAAAACAAACACCAGCGATCCTGAGCTCGCTGGACGAGGGAAGCAAGCCACTTACAGGATCGGAGTGTGATCGGAATGCGGAAGTAGATCTCCCGGAGCGGGAGATTGTAGCGTGGTCAAGCGGGCAAAACGGGTCGATAGCCGGAGCGGGGGATCAGAGCGTGGTTGGTGCTCAAAAACAAGTTGTACCCAGAGCGGGAGATCAGAGCGTGGTCAAAATGACAAAACAGGACGATACCCGGAGACAAACGTGAAATCAGGAACAGACGAGTGGTATACGGATGAAAAATGGGACAGACGGGAGCCAGAGTCAAAGTGCTTGACTTGCTTATGCAGAGGTTCGCTGACGGACTGACAGGGAGAGACTGGCGTACTGGGTATAAATAGGAGGGGAATTAATCAGGCAACAAGCAACAGCTGGCGACAAATGAGTGGGCACAGGTGAGGGCAATGAGTAATCATGACAAGTGGAGTATTTACCGTAAAATAGATAGAAAAATAAAGGTTTCCATTTCGCGGATGTCGCTTATCAAACGTACTTTTGGAAAGTAACACTCACGATAAACAAAGGATTACTTAAGTTCCCTTAAGAGTCTGAGTGAGCTTCGTAAACCCACAACATCCCCTAATCTTAAACATCAGGTTTTCATAGGCCTTGACCTAAGAACTTTTTTATATTGTTTAAACTGCTTCTGAGTCTCAAATTGAAAATGTATTTTAGAAAGAAGAAAATCAGCCCCATACATTTTCCATTTGTTCCTGTGCATAATTAATGACTCCAAATCAAACATTATCATTAGTACAATGACATATGTTCATTTATAGATTTCGATTAGAATTGTCTATATTGTCCTTGGTAACAATGTAGTGAACAAAATTAGACATGGCACTCCAGGATAAACGAATGATAAAGACCTAAAAGAGAAAAATAAGATGAAAATAATCAGGATACATAGGAAAAAATGTTTACAAGGTAACCCTAGAAAATAGTCCAATGAAAAAGTAGTGCAAAGACATTTAACAGCAACATGAATCCAAAATCGATAGATATATCAAACCACAATATTTTAATAACCCTTTTTATATACTTAGCCAATGCATTTGTAGTGTGAAGCAGGATACAAGTGTGGACACAAGCGGGAATTTGAGGGTTTATAGTTGGGGATGGATGGGTCTGATGGAGGAATGACCAAATCAAAAACAAACAAAAAAACACAGTCCAAATACAAGTGGCTGGTGCAAAGACAATGTCTTACAAATATCAGCTTAACTGGTGAGTGGAGTGTAGACAGGCTGGACCCTTACAATATATTTATTAAGTGTTTAGGGCGGTGATGGCCTTGGGGAAAAAGCTATCTCTAAGCCTGTTAGTCCGTGTTTTAAAGGACCTGTAGCGCCTACCAAAGGGCAGCAGGTCAAGAGGTGGTGGCTGGGTTGAGAGGAGTCATTTATAATGTTGTTGCCTCTGCTGGAGTATCGCAAGGTGGCAATGTCCTCCAGACTGGGCAGAGCGCAACCAATGATTCTCTGGGCTGTGTTGATAACTCTGGTCATTCTCTCTGCTGCTGTTCTCCCTGCATAAATCACAGTTATGCTCAATGCCAGAATGCTCTCCACTGTGGCTCTGCAGAAGGACACCCTCTGTTCCAGGTTGGTTATCCTGAGCACTCTCAGGAAGTAGGGTGAAGTTTAGGAAAAAAATAAGCACCACTTAAATACTAATTTTCCCAACTCTAGACATGTTTTCTTTTAAATAATATGCTCATTTTGTTTGTTGCATCATTATTCATTACTACTATTCCTAAAAGTTGTTTTTTGTTTTCAAAATAAACTTCAACTCAAACTCTATTTGGTTAAAAATCAATGAGTCAGTCTAATACATTAAAAACAGAATCAGGAGTTTCTGTGTGTTGTAAGGCCCTATTCACCAAACAGAACAGCAACTTGCAGCCCAGCAAAACTTGTGGAACCTAATCCTGTGTCCCATAGCACATTACAACATCTTCAGTCACATTTTCGGGTATGTTTAAATAATGTAAACAAATCAGCTCAACAGTAAATAATTATTCTATAAACATTAGGATTAAATTACATTTAAATTAAAAAAAAAAAGCACATATGGTAAATTGACAAGACAAGCCTTTTCAAAGACTACAAATCAATGCTGTGTATTGTCAGAACTAGAACAGATGGTAGACCCAAACGCGTAACGTTTCACAACAAACATTACTGTGGAAGGTGAGAAGTCAGGTACGGGAAAGCAAGCGCCAGCAGTCCGCGGTCGCTGGGCAGGAGGGTAGGTAGCTCACGGGATTGGAGCGTGGTCGGAAGGCGGAAAAGAGTTCAGTAGCCAAGACGAGAGATCCGAGCGTCGTCCGTGGGCAAAAATGGATCGAGTAGCCGGGGCCGGAGATTGGAGCGTGGTCGAAGGAAGGAAAAAGTCAGGGAGCCTAAGACAATTCTGAAGCCAGGGGCAGACGAGCAGGATACAGGCAAGGACGGGAAAAATGGGAGCCAGAGTCAAAGAGTGCTTGCCTTGCATGAGCGGAGGTTCACTGATGGACTGACAAGTAGTGAATGGAGTACTTAGTTTAAATAGGATGAGAACCAATTGGGCAACGAGCAGCAGCCGGAGCCAAACGAGCGGGCACAGGTGAGGGCAATGGGCAATCATGACAAGTATTCAATACAAAATCTGAATAAAAAGTAAAAAAGGAATACATAAGAATAAAAGCCCATTAAGGCATTCAAAAAAAACATTGTGTTTCACCTATTGTTAGCAGAATTTGTAAAACCAAACCAATATTGCTCTGTATTAACTGTGAAATACAAATACAGGGAAACAACACCACATGCTCATATGCTTAACAGCCTCTTCATGAAAACATAATTGGGCCTGACATTTTCTTTTGACCATAAAGTGAAAAAAAACTTGGGAAAAAATGTGGGCAGCTTTTATTCTAGTGTTGCACTGTTCAATTAAATAGTCCCTTGTTGCCTATTAGCAGCCCACAAAAGTCACGAGCGAGAGCTTCTATTTCTGCTTGTCAGATGAGCGCATCTGTCACGCCTGCCCACATCGTGCCAAGCGACGACTTGTGACCCGAGTTGGACCTCGCTCGTCTCCTGGTATTTTTTGCCATTGTTGAAAAGCGGCTTCCACCTCTCCCGCCATCTGTTTGCCACTGATTAATAAAGGCGAAATGATAACGTGTGCACAGCAACACGTGTTCGAGTGCGGATGGATTCGGTGAGGTTCCTCATTATACGAGAAGCAGGTATTTACGGTACGGGTCTGGCTGAGCTCTGGCGAGCGGCTGCCAAACAGAGGGCTGCCGAGGTGAAAACGAGCGTCGAGGGATTTGAAGTGGAAAAAAAACGAAACGCCACTTAGGGCTTGAATTTTCTTTCCCGAGTTGTACTAAGACTCTAGGTTGTCCATCATTGTGAATGTGAGTGTAGATGGATGGATAATATTTCTTATTAGTAAAAGCAATCTACATAGCAAATAACCAACAATATGTGCGCCATTTATAATCCTAATTCATAGCCTAATCAGATATCAGGACTTTAGAAAAATGTAAAGGAAGAATTACGGATGCCTTAAAAGATGGTGTCCGTAACTTCATATCATTCTACTAGTTGACCCCATCTTCTGTCTGAAATCCTCATTGCAGCTTCTGTCAAGCTTCTTGTATGTTATGTTCATGTACAGGTCTCTCTTAGATGCACTTGAGTAAACTCTTCTTTTTTTATCTTTTCTGAGGTTTGGGTTGCCATTTGGACTGTATTTCAAACAGTCATTTTCTTACTTTCACCATTTTCATCCTACAATTAAAGAAAACCTTGAGCACGAGCATGAGGTCACTCTCCTGCGTGTATCATAGAAAGAAGCTAAAACATGATACAACTTCTCCAAAAATACCCTGGTGCCATTTTCTTTTCTTTTTATTTGGGTGCAACAATCAACAATGGTAAAAAACGCAGTTACTGTGCAGTAGAAAAAATATTGTTTCGAGGATTATTAGCCGATGCTTCCTGATATGCCATAGTCCCTTATTATCATTTGATCCACTTTTATGTGTTTTTTTTCCTCATTCTCATCGATATAGTTTTGGTTTTCGTCCTTACTATTACCTTCTCGCTTTGAAGTTAACCACTCAATTATGTTAATTTTCAATTAAAAAAATACTAGCAACTCAAAAAAAATTATATCTAAAAGGAGGATTATGAAACAAAGTTTGCAAGTCTACATTTATAGCGGTATATTTCCATCAAATTTAAACAGCATATCCAACGTTCTCTAATAAGATGAATAGCAGCAGATAGATATTTGATAAAAGTTTTATATTAAAACATTTGATAAACATTGGACACCTACAAAAAATATTGCATAGGATGCCAGGGTGGTTCATCATTATGACTGTTATACCTCACTGTTTTTTGTTAGTTTGACAATTACGCACTGTTTACATCATTGACAGGTTTGTTTCTGGTCTTTGATTTTCACACTCTTGACTGCTGATCATCTTTTTGTAACCTAGAAGATTTAATAAAAAGATGTAAAAGCAAGACATATATCAACCCTGCCCCAAAACATATACACAAGAGAGCAAAAAGATTCAGGGGATGACCCTTATTGCATGGTGTAATTGCTGCAGGTTTTTTTTAGCATTATGTACGGTCTACTCCTGTTTGATGTCTTCTCTTTTAATTTTAGTGTCAAATAAACTATAAACTTATCAATGTTTAACTGCTATCCAAGATAGAAATTTGCCTGTTGCTCACGCCCGTAGCTAATGGCAAAAGTGTCCGGCATCATCCTTTAGCCCTGGCTAAGGTGTACACCCTGCTCCATAATATATATTTATTGTTCTCCATCTCGCCCTCCCTAAAAAGACCTAGCGAGCCACTGTACCCTGCCTGCTTTGCAGTGCCAAAGGCGCCAGCCACAGCCTGTCCCACGCAGCCTGTCCCACGCAACCTCCTGCTGCCGGTCTTGAAGTGCGTGACCAATGGGCGTGATTAATAATTCTAATCATTGGCAAACATGCCAGCTGCTGTGTGGCAACGGGCACGTCTGATTTATGGTTGTGTAAATGCAAACAGCCATTGTCCATATTCACAGAAAGAAGGACATGTGGGTCGGGGGGACTTGGCAGCCCTCCCAACAAATATCATTTTTAGTCATTGTCTAGCGCCCCTTGCAATCATTTGTCTGCGGTTGGGTCACATGGCGCTTACCTAGTTCCGTTTTCATCTCAGTGGGCTTCAAAGGCGTCTGGACTCACAACTGGGGGAGGGGAATCGGGTGTTGAGAGACATTGTCCATGCAGTCAGCCCCTCGTTTGGTTTGTCTCACTGAAGTGTACGCCGACAAAGCTCTGGCGGCAGAAACAGAAGAAAAAGATTCAGTTTGCCATGTGATTGACGACATTAACAAGCTGGAATGCAACCAACCGCCTGTCCATAACCAAACAGCTCAACTCGAATCTAGTGGAGTGCGCATTTGTGCATTAGCAGCATCCTGTGCGCAGATGCGTCCATTGCTGACAGTAGTGCACCGCTCATTACTCTGCTCATTAATCACCATCAAGCATTCAGATTTGCGCGCGTCTACAGTACGGAGAACAGAGTAGTTGTGACAGCTACTGGCCGCCAACCTGTCCACAGCCTAATCTCATTACGGCCCTCCTGGCAACTGGGATGAAGGAGACAAGGCGTTTAAGCGTATCATGGACGTCTAAATCATCTGGATCGAGGCCTCTTGCATGGAAAGGCATGGGCATGAGACTGCAAACGTGAACGTGTAGCAAGAACTCGGGTACTACACTAATAATTGATGGTTGTGAAATATTATCCTTTTCTATCTATTCTTCTGTCGATAAATCCCTTTTTGAAATCTCATTTTTGTGTCTACTTTTGTGGGGTCCACTTCTTCGTCAGACTGTAACATAACATGTTTCCTGTCTCCCATCATAATACCTAACAATAGCACTTAAGGTCACTTCTGACCAGTGTTGGGACTATTGTGTTACAAAGGAAGTTTTATAACTCAACTGTCTTTAATTGAAGCGTTATTGTATTAGCGAGTAGACATGTTTATTTATACGAACAAAGTACAACTATGTACAGTCATTGTGGGGATAGGAGTAGCATGTATACTCACCATGTATACTCACATTTAAGCCAAATTTACAACAATAAAATAAAATATTAAAATCAGGGGGCCAGTTTATACGTATATATCTGTTTGTCGCCACCATTAGCGCTTTGAGAGGGGTCTGTAGCTTATACAGGAAAAACCAAACTGGATATCAATGGGGCAAACGTGAGCACAGGATTTAGGGAAGAAGTGTGCTGAATTTTGATCCAAATAATTTTGCAAGACACCATGCCTGGAGAAAAATCAAAATCAAAAGGGAGATCTTCGAGTGGTTTGAGGCTCAGAGACAAAATGGATAAGGAGTGTCTCGGCAAAGTTTTCATTTGCATATTTTCAAGACTGCGCAAACCGAAAATTGTTGAGGCGTCACTGCTTCCAGAGGTTGGTGTACGTTTTCTTCTACTTATTTCATTATGTGGCTGTTTCAAAGCATTTCGGGGCATCAATGGGAACTTGGCATCTATGGGAGTTTATACGGCATATTGCAACTAGACACTTAGATGCTACTTTTTGGTCTAAGTAACTTTGGGGGTAATTGAGTTACATTTCAAATAAAGTAACTATTAACTGTCACCGATTACCGTTTTTCAGTAACATGCCCAACACTGCTTCTTATTATAAAATAAAACACAACTGAAGATATAAATGAAGAAATTATGCAATCATGAGTAAAGATGGGCAGTAGTATATCTAAATATTACAAAGAAACATTTGTTTTAATTTTCAGATCTGAGGTCAAATTGGGACCTTACTAACCAGCAACCTGTGAGTCGGTCATCAAGAGCCGGCCAACTCTGTGTGCGAAGCGGTGCAGCGTTGTACCTGTCAAACCAGCGCAGATGGGCCCCGGCTCCCCCAGGTACCGTGGCTAAACAGCCGTCATTAATCACCGCATAAAGCCTCCCCAGCGGGAGATGCCCCAGGTTAGAGCACATCAAGAAATAAATTGGCTGAAAAATGGCTCCGGACGGACGCAAGGTCCCCCGGGATGGGGTGCGAGTGAAATAGGGGTGAGGGGGGGAGAGGAGTCATCTGTTAGCTGCTTAAACGATGGCTTCACTCTCACCTGCTTGTACAATCTCAGATGTTTGCTTTCGGATTTGAGCGCATTCATCTTCTTTATTTGGAGACACCAACGCTTTGAGAAAGAATGTTTGTGTATTTGGATGCTTTGAGCTCTATAAGGAAAGACGAAAACTGTTGTAATATTGAAATACATAGCAGGTGTCAATGTTGCCCATTACTAAAAAAAATGACCACCCTTGATCTAGTGTATATACAATCTCTACATTGTTTTAAGTGGTTTTCTAATTTGTTGTTGTTGGGGGGGACCTTAATTTTTGCCTTGAGTCTTATCAAACCACTTGCAGGATTTAGTCTGGACAAAGGACTTGTGTAAAACTTGAATTTGGGGAATTTTTAACTGAATTTTGTTCCGTTTTTGTAGAAACCCGCCGTGATCTGTACCTCTTGTGTATAAATGCTCATTAGCCATTTTAAGAGCAAGCTTCAAACCATTCATACAGCTTCGTTCTGTACTTTCAAGATGAGAATATGTTTTTAAATTTAGTTTTACTTGTTTTATTGCGATAAAAACCTCAACAGAACTGCTCAACTCTAGTGCTTGTTTTACCTGTCGCGTCCCACAACCCGGACATTTACGGTTCACTGTATTATCAAATAAATACGAAAGTTAGTAAATGTAAATGGTCTGCATTTATTTAGCGCTTTTCAAGTCAATGAAGACCTCACAAAGCGCTTTACAATTTGCTTCACACTTTCCCTTTTACACTAACTACCTAATCAGCCATGCATGGCAACTACAGTGAAACCTCGGTTCTCGACCATAATCCGTTCCAGAACCCTGTTCGAAAACTGATTTGTTCGATCACCGAAATCATTTTTCCCATTAAAAATAATGTAAATCGTTTTAATCCGTTCCAACACCCTGAATGTTTTCCTTGAATGTTTAAGGTAAACATAAAGCTAACCCAGGCTAATCGTACGTTCGCGTTATCGTAATCTTCCGTACGAAAGTTTACGCTAACGTGAACGTGTAAAAATTAAAAAATCGGGTCGTTTACAAGTCATTTAGCACCCGGGTCTCCACAACAAGTGGTGAGCGGTTCATTGGAAACGGGGCTCCGTTCCAACACCCTGAATGTTGACCTTGAATGTTTAACGTAAACATAAAGCTAACGCAGGCTAATCGTACGTTTGCCGAGGTTCCACTGTACCTTCTATTGGGGGCATTAAGAATTCAGTGTCTTGCCCAAGGACACTTCAACAGATAACACAGAGAAGCCGGGAATCGAACCTGCGACCTTTTGATCCTAAAACGAGTGCTCTACCTCCTGAGCTATTGCCGCCACATTAATTGAACTAATGTAACAATTTTTTTTTACTGATTCCAGAAATTTCACACTGTAATGCCAAGTAGTCTTAACTGCTCAGCCTATTTGAATTCAGTTGTTAACCAGAACGGCAGTCTTTAATATTCTATGTGCAATGCATTGTTGGTAAATGACATCTTTTTTTTAATGTATGCTTTCTTGACATTTTTTGCGAAGTCTCAAATGAACTAATACCTACTTCTCATGCTCTTTCATATCTAGCTGTCAAATGTTTAGGTGTATATATATTAAGCCACTCAGTATCACTACGATCACCCTGTAACAGAAAGGAAATGTCTCCTATCTGTTGCAAGTCTTATTCAATCAATCAATCAATGACCAGGCGCTGCAGTCATGTTATAAATGAGGAATGCGACGTTTAAAGCACGGCAACTGGATGTCAGCCAAAATGGAGGTCAAGGACGATCAGTGATCGGCCCTTGCCGGTCCAGATTTCTCTCTCCTGCTCTTCTGTCTGCTGTCCAGGCAAATGATTAATGATTGCTGCTCTACTGACCCCCGGACCACCTTTCACCGCAGCCCCAAAAGGCCTTCAAAAAGCTGCCAATATCAAACATTATAGTTCTACACATTATCTTGATTTTGGGCAGAAACCTGAAGATTTTGTGCCACAGCTTACTGTTATTTGATCTGCACCTTACCAGCACCCAAAAAATCGACTCCTCGATGGAAAGCCACAATGAGAAATAAAAAAATGCATTAAAAAAAGACGACTGACAGAGACTCTGAGTCTAAATGAACATCAATGAGTCATGAATAGAGCTTAATAGCCCCCAAATCTGAATCCTAATGAATGTGCGCGTCATAAATCTCAGCATCGCGACGGTCTGGATCAGTGTGACACACCGCCAAAAGGCCAACAACGTCACCAGGTTAAGTGCCTCCATTCTTCTTCTTCTAACACGGACAGAACGCTGTGTGTCACAGGGGGGAAATGCTAGCACAATGGAGGCGATCTCTCTGATCTTTTGTGCTCGCCGCCGTTATTAATGTTCATCTCGGAGAGAAGCCATGGCCTTTGGCTCTCTGTCTTTTTAGCCCGGGCTGGGCTTCTCCCATCTCGACGTTTCTTCACAGGCTGGCTAAATAAAAATAAGCGGAAACTAAAAATAATTCCACGTGACACTTTTAGGGGAGCAAATATTTTTGCATGATGACATAGAAAAGTCAATCTTGATGGAAATGCAAAAGTCTTAGAAGAACGAGGACAATGCAAAAATAATTGATTTTCATTGTTTGATTTGAAATGTGAACTATATTTTAATTTTTAAAAGAGTAAGATGTAATTTCCATACATTCAAAGCTTGTTTTTTCCAAGCCTTTAACAACATGTTGGCACAGATGAAAGGTGATCAAAAAGAATAAAAAGAAGAACATTCCATACACCTGCGGACAAAGGTGAAAGCTGATTGGTTTGTGTGTGTATATGAGTGTAGTGACATGGAGACGAAGGAAATGAAACACTGGTAATAACTCCCTAGACCCAAATGTGTAATGCAGAAGAATTATAATATTATGAAAATAATAACGAAGCAAAAAAAAAACTACACCAATGAAACTGAGGGCACAAAAGAAAAATATATATATTTTTTGCTTTAAAATTGATGATGCTTTTACTTTATACTTTAAATATTATTAATACAATTAGTATGTAAAGTACTACTGTGTTGAGCATCTGCAGATGCAGAGGTAGGCAAGCAATTGTCTAGCCTAGTGGCAGGGGGCAATAGCTAAAGTAAGTAAACTAACAGCAAGTCAAGCCATCCAATAGTTTTCTTGTTGCAAGTACTTTTTTCATAATGGAAGATTACCCATCTATTGATGCTTTCATTCAAAAGGAGCCACACATCGACTTCATTTATGAGTTAAGAAAATAAAACGTGTTTTCTGTGCTACCGTCTATGTATTGCTTTCTTGCTCTGCCAATCAAATGATTAAATAGATGTAGGTTCATTTATAAGATGTAGGTTCATTTATAAGCAACACTGACTATCTGAAGGGAAAATTTGAAACCAAAAATAAAAAAATACATTTGGTTGTACTGAAGGGGACGAGGCGGCATACAGGGATGAGGTGGAGTCACTTTCAACGTGGTGTTCGGAAAACCACCTCATACTGAACACCACAAAAACAAAAGAACTGATTCTGGATTTCAGAAGTAATGGCAGGAATCCAGAACCACTCATCATAAAAGGAGACTGTGTAGAGAGAGTCCACTCCTTCAAATTTCTGGGTGTGCACATCTCCGACGACCTCTCCTGGTCTGCAAACACCAGAGCGGTGGTAGGGAAGGCCCAGCATCGACTGCACTTCCTGAGAGTGCTCAGGAAAAATAATCTAAAACAGCAGCTGCAGGTGTCCTTTTACAAAGCCACAGTGGAGAGCATTCTAACATACTGCATTACGGTGTGGTATGCTGAGTGCACAGCAGCAGACAGGAAAAAGCTCCAGAGGGTCATCAAAACAGCCCAGAAAATCGTCGGTTGCTCTCTGCCCAGTATGGAGGACATTGCCTCCTCTTGCTACCTCAGCAGAGCAGAAAACATCATCAAGGACTTTTCTCACCCTGGCCACCACCTCTTCGACCTGCTGCCTTCCTGCAAGCGCTACAGGTGACACAAAGCAAAAACAAACAGACTCAGAGACAGTTTCTTCCCCACAGCCATTACCACCCTAAACAGACACCGCACAAAAAACAGAAAACTCTTGCAAAAAACTACCTCACACGAATGTAAAATGGTACTCACGTACATGCTGACTGCACTATGTTTGTTCAATGCTCAAAACAGACATCGCACAAAAAAAAATGAAAACTCTTGCCAACACTACCTCATACGAATATAATGGTACTCATGTCTATGTTCTTGCACATGTCGACTGCACTATGTTTATTGCTCACCTTGCACAATGTCTGACCATTTCTTTTTTCTGCACTATGATGATTATGTTTGCACCAATGCATATGCTGACTATTTTTTTTGCACTATGATGACTTTTGCACCAAATGCAATATTGCACAACCCTTACGATACCAACAGTATCACGATAACAACTGTATGTAACATCCCACATGCCGACATTTCTTGTGTAAATACCATGTAAATTATAACTATAGCCTTATCCCCCTTATTTTATAACCTTATCTTCTCTGTTCCTTTATCTTCTTGGCTCATACCTCACTGTGAATGTGTAAAACTGGAGTGTCATGCCCCATTTCGTTGTCACAATATGTTAACCCATTTTGTAACAATGACAATAAAGGTATATTCTATTCTATTCTATTCTATTAAGATTTCCGCGTATTCCCGTTAGGTCTTTGTTGGAAAGTACTTTGAAGGTGCGTGTCAAGAGCCGTCATTTCTCAGGCCTTGAGTGAGCTGCCCCGTGCCTTGCTGTGCGACACTTTAAAGAATAAGCCTTCTTTCACAGCAGTCTGGCACTAATCATTAACTCGCAAGCGATTGTCAGCCACTGGGAGCACCAAGTGTCAATCGGCAGAGGTCAGCAGCAAAAATCGAGTCATGCTGTCAAAAACTGTTGCTGGAAAACCACAATAAATGAGTCTATTTTCCCACAAAAATAGTTAAAAATACTTAGGGGCTGATATACACTATAATATAGGTACAGATACATACTTGGTTCAAAGTTTGCATGGATGGAGATACAATTTCTCAACAAATAGGGATTAATTCCCCCTGATTTCTCTTTCTATATAAATAGTGAAGTAACCGCACAGAGCCAACACAAACAGCCCAATGAATGAGTTAAAAGCTCATTTTCAGCCCCTGCAGGGGGAATATCCGGTATCATGTAAGACAGACCTGGGAGGAAGGTAAAGTTTGGGTCATATCTGACATTTCATGTTTCTCCTTTTGAGGTTACACTTGTTATATTTCTATAATGTACTTACTGCCAATACTGTGCCAGTAAGTGTTTTTGAGTTAACATAAGTATTAAGTCCGGTGAAGCCACGTTTGTTTTGTACACTATTTCATCTGTTAGAATCAACCAACCATTTGCTTAATTGAATCAGTGATAAGTGTTTAAAAAAAGCTTAATTACCCACTTTAGGTAATTACTGGGGCGGCAGTGGCTCAGGAGGTAGAGCGCTCGTCTTGGGATCAAGAGATCGCAGTTCGAATCCCGGCTCCTCCGTGTTACATGTCGAGTGTCCTTGGATAAGACACTGAACCCCTAATACCCCCAATAAGCAGGTTAGCGCCTTACATGGCTGCACGGCCGCTATTGGGAAATGTGAAGCACAATGTAAAGCGCTTTGGGTCTTGACTTGAAAAGCGCTATATAAATGCAGATCATTTCATTTTCATTTCATTTCATTTCATTACTTTGGAGCGTCAACGTCTTGCTTAATTGCCTGATTTGTTGCACCACGATTGCTGGTGTCACATGAGGATACTTTTATTTAACTCTGTATTTGAGGGTTTTTTTTTTCATTCATTATGAATATGTGGCTATTCCTTATATTTTGATTTCATTATTGTACTATCCGTATTATATCATTTTCTTTTTAGCCACACACATATTTGGCCTACTTTTAAATTCAGATTGTCGCTGTTGTGTAGGAACCACATTCCTCGATTTTTATTTTTGCATTATTTTTCAGGAGGACAAATGATACGTTTATAGTCAGGTAGAGACTCAGAATAACAAGAGAAGACATCAATGAATGTTGTGCTTGCAAGGAGAACAGGAGAGGATATCTACCTGGAAAGGATCATGTATAAAGTTCCGGAGCAACATGAAGGTACAGTCAGCAATATAAAGGTGCAACAGCATTGACCTCTATGTTGCTGATGATAATGCCAGATTGCCGGAAGAAAAACAGGAACTCAAAGACCTGTTCAATCCCCTGGACAAAGCATCAACCCAGTATGGGATGGAAATCAGCAAAGAAAAAAAAGAAATGACCAATTGTCCCCAAGGTATCACTACAAACATTGACATCAACCACCAAGAACTTAAACTTGTCACCAAATCTAAATAACTTGGAGCTGTCATTTCAGAAGAGGGGTCAGAAACATTAATCATGGACAGGATAGCTCAAACCACAATCACACAAGCCAGACTTAAACCCATCTGGAGGGACAATAACATAGCAGTAAAATCAAAGATCAGACTCATGCAAGCGAGGTTACCTCTATCTTTCTGTACGCTTGCGAGACATGGACTCTCACGGCAAAACTAGGGGAAAAAACCCATGCCATGGAGATGCGATGCAAAAGGAAACTTGTATGCATGAGCTACATAGCCCACGTGACAAACAAAACTGTGCTCAACACCATCAGAGGGTACATTGGACCCTACAAAGAACTGTTGTCAACTGTGCGCAGACGAAAACTTCAGTGGTATGGTTTTGTCACAAGAACCAAGATAATTCTCCGGGGCACAGTCCAAGGGGGCAGGAGGAGAGGAAGACCAATAAAGAACTGAGCTGACAACATTAAGGAATGGACTGGTGCCAACTTTGCCACAACTCAAAAACAGTCCAGTTGTGTCCTCATTGGTGCTCCAATGACCCACATGGTTAAGGGATCCATGAACCGTGAAAATTCCAGATGAAATACTCAATTGAATTCAAATACAGTTGATAGAATGGGAAGGTACTGTACTTTTTGTCAAATTTAAGGAACTATGCTGTGAAAGATATGTGTTGACTTTACTTATGAATATTTCATTAAGTGCAAAAATCAAAAAATGTTTTTGTTGAGGAATATTTTTAAAATAAAACATGTCTGGATCTGGCAGCACGGCGGCGCAGTGTTTAGCGGGTGTGCAGCCATTTCTGAGGTCATGAGATTGGTCTTTCCTGTGTGGAGTTTGCATGTTCTCCCGTGGGTTTCCTCCGGGCACTCTGGTTTCCTCCCACATTCCAAAAACATGCATGTCAGGTTAATTGGCTGGTCCAAATTGTCCCTAGGTGTGAATGACCAAGTGAGTTGTCTGTCTCTGTGTGCCCTGCGACTGGCTGGCAACCAGTTCAGAGTGTCCCCTGCCCACTGCCCGGAGATAGCTGGGATGGGCTCCAGCACCCCCGCGGCCCTACTGAGGATAAGCGATGCAGATAATGGATGAATGTCTGCATCCACAAGATTGTATTGTGTGTAACAGCTCCTAAAACAAAACATTTAAAATTAATTCATCAAATTTTTTTGTATTTAGTGTGTAAATTATTCAGTCAACCAAAAATGTATTAGAGTATTCAGGAAAGTGGGATGTAGATCAGAAGTTCAAAAATGAAACATGATGATCAACAAGCAACTGTTCTGTCCTAAGAGTAAAATTATTTTTAGAAACAAATGCTCTATGCTTCTAATGGTATGTTAACATGTTATGTTATTAATAACATCTTATGGATCTAGATATAAGGGGATATTTCCTCCATTGAAATAGAATGAACTTTTCATTTAAATCCTGACAAATAACAAATGAAGATAGGACACAAGTAGTCAATTGTTTGGATGATGTGTCATTTCATTTTATCCCTTTTGTGTTTAGAACACTTAAACGTCCAGCAAGATTTAAGTCTTCATTTTTTTTTTTGTTTATGCCATTTTTTCCAAGTTGAAGTTTATCACTATGCGCGAATAAAAGTGAGTAAGTGTTGGCGGTAAAGAGGCTTATTGTGTTGATTTTACACCGTTTTGACAGGCCGTCAATAAATCCAGCGGGAACAAGTGCTGTTGAGAGCCTGAAGTTCAGACCTAGGCCAGCCACAGCGCTAGATCGGTCCGTCTTGTCAAATTTAGCTACGAAGTCAAGACGTACGGCACGCGGAACTTCATTGACTGCGGCTGCTCTTGAACCATATTCAACCTTTGAGCATTGGACCACCCACTGGCTCGTCAAACGAATATGACATTGGGACGATTTACACGGCGTCACAAAGCCTCGACTGCGGCATAAATTAGCTCCACTCTAAGGTGCCGCCGGCTTTTATGTAGAGAACATCCCCATCCGCAACTTCCCAGGAAGGAAGAAGGCTTTTTCCCAGCTAACTTCACACACCCGGGAGCCGGGTGTGGGGAGGGGCGGAGAGATGTCCAAAAACAGTGGTCCTTCATCCTTTGGAGTTTTTTTTATTATCTCCAAATATAACTAACGCAAACCAAAATGAATTGTTAAAAATCATGTTTTATGGTTGAATTAAAATAAACCACTTCTTTAATGATAAGGTCCCATTATGCCGGTCAAGTGCAAGGCACGTCAATAGAGGTAAAGTTGGTTCTCTCTGTCCAAACACAAAATTTGGCATTTCTTGTGCTATCACAACGCTGTTTTGTCACATCATTAGCCAGTTTTTCAGTGTGTCTTGTTATTGATTAATCTTAGCGGGATTTATTTTATTATTTTTGTTGTAATTTCCTTTTTTTTTCTCCGAACATTGTTACCATCACCTCAGTCATAGACTCTTTTGTTATTTCTCCATCAGAGAAAGGCTTCTTATGTTTGGCCAATACCCACGGCACTCTGAGTGAGCACTCCATTTCAATTTGTTGTTGTGTGTGAGATTTAACAATAACCTTGCTGGACTGTTAATATGACTGCTTCAACCTGTCAATTTTTAGCCTTCTCAGGTCTGAATTAGGAGGAAACCTTTTTTCAAAAGAACTGTGCTCTTTAACCTAATATTGCTTCACATTTTCACTTTTTGTTATAGCAACCGTCTTAAAACATCGTAAGCACATTTGTTTTGTACTTGCAGGTGGCCAGTCCATTCCTACTGAAAATGGTAGTTTTTGTTTTCCACTTTTTGTCTTTTGGTCATTGTTGAGCATACCATTTTTGTTGGATTAGATCTTTCACTTGTTGCATGGAAACAGAATATTGAAAGTCCCAGGTACCACTCGTGTTCATCGGTCCAGTCAAGATAGCAGCGTTCGCGCTCTGTCAGCCAATCAAAACGTCGTTGTCATAGAGATTAAAGCCCATAATACCATGTCACCCAGGCAACAGCCAATCAGCGCTGTCTCCCGAGGCACAACTTTCTCGCTGGCGCTCAAACACACACAGTATGCAAAGAGCGCAGAGCGCATGCAGTGAATACAACAATCGTGGGAACATGGGAGATTTTTGACTAAAATTGAAAGAGAATTTGGTGATACAATGGTCGTGCATGGCAATAGATCGGCCACGGACAAAGAAATGTTTTCGAGAAGTTTTTTTGTTTTTTTTAAAAAGTGCCATTCGCCCTGGGTCCGCAGAGAGGCGGGCCTTGGGCCGGTCGTGGACCGTGGTCAGCTTATTGAGGACCCCGGACCTAAAACACACTCAACATCAAAAATGAACGTAAGGAATGACTGAAGCCATGCAAAAAGTCCAATTGACAGTAATAACAAGCTTCTTATCTTGTAATATCGCCGATGCAGCTGGTGCTGGTCTGATGGCTTAAAATGCATGCACCATACAAAATCAAGGCTCGACCTTCTCTCTCACTCAGCCACAAGAAAGGACAACGAAACAATATTATGCGGTCCAGATCATTCATAAGCTATAGAATTATATTATAGAAGATGTTTTAAGCCTACAATTAAACACATCCTCTGAGATTCCAGATCTTATCTCAGAGGACAGAGCATTACACATCACCGAGGCACGAATCTGCCTGACACCCCCTTACCCACTGGCAACATTGTTTACAGGGCAATCAGGCTCTGTCAGGACACAAGCCAACAATGTTTTTAAAGAAACTACTAATGTGTAATGATTATACATGAAAACTAAGGTCCATACGTCAATATGTACTAATACAATTAGCATCACGAAAAAAAACTGCATCATCATCATCATCATTGGAAGTCACCATTGTTGTGAAAAATAGAAATCATATTGCTGGGGGTCACAAGATAAAAGGATTCACCGCAGTGGAATGTGAGGACAGCATTTGTCGAGCCAGTCAGAAACAGCAGTTTGCTTCTTTTTATGTTAGAATGACAAATGAGGAGGAGGTAGGGGATGAGGAGGACCAATAGAAAGGGAGGAGGAAAAAGAAGAAGATGAAGAGGAAGAAGACAAAGAGGAAGAAGACGAAGAAGTAGATTATGGGTGAGGAAGAGGAAGGGTGAGAAAGAAGAATGGTAAAGAAGAAGGATGAGAAAAACAAGGGTTTGTAACAGAGGTCGGGAACCTTTTTCACTAAACTAGCGATGAAAGCAAAATTATTCTGATTTTGTTTTTTACAGAGCCACGCCATATATTTTAACACAAAATAAAACAAAACCACCAAACCCGCTTTCCAGTCAAAAGCTAATGATTTTACAATGTGACGTTAGATGATTTGATAAAATCTGTCAATAATAATTATGCCAGAGTCTGCGTCCCATATCAATATCAATATACCATTTCAACATGGTCTCCCCCGGTATTTAATCAAGTGTTGAGGCTCACTTTGACCGTAATTAATGTCCTAAACAATGGTTTCAAAACAAGGTGCAAGGAAAGTCTTGTGTAAAAATACTGTAAAATACTGCAATCGCGGAGACCCACATATTTACCTGGGCAAACGAGAAAGAGTGCGTGTGCTGTGTATAGCTCTGTTCATTCCTACCGTTCACCCAATCAAATTGGTCTACATTTTTTTACTAGAGCTTCTAGGTAAAATGTTTGTTTTGAGTTAAAGCTTATTCTGTTTGTTTTTATCATAAATGGTCTCAACAATGAACATAGATTGTTTAATGAGGTTCCATATAAGGTTTTTGTTAGCGATTTGCAGCCACAACAGGGTCTGTTGGTGTGACACCTTGACACTAAATTTTAGACAAAATTGTGTCCTTTGTTTACTGGACCAAATCTTAAACCATGTGTTATGCCTTGGCTTCGCATGTTTCACTATCTACTCCTCATGAATGTAAAGTTGTACAATAACCATTTCATCTCCAAGCCATATGTACTCGTGAGTCATAGGTTCCCGACCCCTGGTTTAGAAGGACAACATAAATAACAAACAATAAACAATACACAGACATCATCAACATGAAATATTGGTAATAAAATAATTTACAGTTGACAGCTTCCTGCCTCAAACTATTGACTGATACAGCAAGCTCTAGATGATGGTATACGTCAGGCCCAAGTGGCGGTACGATGGCTTGTGATGCATGTGTGGTGCAACAACCAGGCTCATCCTTATCCCTCAAGGACAACAAGACAAGAGTATAAAGCCAGTATCACTCATACGCTATAATATATCAGTGTGTCTTAAGCCTAGATTTAAACATTTCCAGTGAGGTTGTAGCTCGTATCTCAGAGAAAGGAGCATTCCGCAGCACTGGGGCCCAAATGGAGAATGGTTTTGAATTTGTAGATTTCTTCTTTGCTCTTGAAATGACTAATGGACCAGCATTTTCTGAGAGAAGGCTCCCAGCAGGGACAAAGAGGGAATTTAAATCAGCGAGATATTAGGGGCAAGTCCCTGCAAGATTTTGTCTATTACCAAGAACAAGAAGAGGTGGAGTGAGGGAGTAGGGCAAGTAAGAGGAGAAATAAGGAAAAGAAGTATGTGGAATGAGTAGATAAGAATTGAGGGAAAGAACAAGGAGGAGGGTTTGGAAAATAAGGACAAGGTGCGGGGTTATTGCACCAGGAAACTACAGGCCAATACTATTGTTTGCACCATAACTGAGGAATTTGTTTTTATCATTATGTGTGTTGCATTGTGAGCATTTTTTGGTTGTGTTGATTACAGTAGTTTCCCCCACCCCCTGGTCTCTTCACGTCGGACATAGGCTCCAACTTCAAGCTTGGTCCCGTTGCAGTTTTCCCAGTTGATCTCCATAAAGTCCTTCTCTACTTTTTTGCAGAAGAGCAAGCACAAGAGAATGAGCATAAATCAGGAACCCCCTCCTTTTTCTGCTTCCAAACAGACGAGAGAGGCCGAGAAGCGGCTTGCCCGTCAAGCCGGTCGTCATGCTCCTCACATAACAGTGCAGGAATGTTGTTTTATTTGTCCTGGACTGAAGAGGAGCGTCAAAGTCGGTGTTTCGACGGGACAATGAGGGGCGGGAAGAGCGGCCTTTTTCGGGCCCTCTCTTGTTTCCAAAACAGGCTGAGACATTGTTGTCCTTTCTGCTAATTAAGCTGTTAGAGAGAGGGGCTGGTCTAACAGGGTCCTGCTTGGCAGGGAGGCAAGGAGTCAATGGGCCCCTGAACTAAACGGCAGACATTTATGAGCGGCCCCAGAGAAATTGTTTCCCCCCGCCGAGGAGCTTTTCATGCCGCCCGCCTCTGTCTCGCTGACCTGCAACAATGAGAAGAATGTCGCTCGCAGGGCTAGATGATGCACACAAAGAGGACACCCCGGACCGCCTGGATTTCACGCTGCTGGGACGAACCCGGACGCTGCCAAGATACCGTGCGTGGGACTTGATGTTTTGGAGTCACCTTGTTTGAATGTCTTTACGGAGACAGATAGAGCTAATCAACTTGATCGCGATCGAACGATTTTTATGATCGGTGATCAACTTTCACGGCATCATTCGCCGAGCAATCATTGACACCATTGACCGTTCTACACATTTTTAAATACACAGATGTGTGTTCACAAATGTTCACAGGTAAAGTATATTATGCTTTTATTTATCAAACAAAAGCTTGGGCCTGTAAAAACGGCGCTAAATAATACACAATATCCCTTTAAGAGTTACCCCACCAAGGGCCAACACTGGGTGAATAAGTTCCTTAGGTGCAAGTATTGACCCGTTTGCATGAGATGTCACGTTGCCTTCTCTGGCAGAATGGGAGTCATGGTGGTTGTCAGGAAGCAATTGAGCACACTGCAGTTAAATCGGCCACTGAGTTGAAACAAATACCAAAAACCACGACAGAAGAATAAAACCACCACTTTTTTACCATGGTGAATGATTCCTGTGCTTATCTGCAGTCAAATGGAGGGAGGCACAGCAACGGCAGGCTGGCAGCCCTCAACTATTCTCGGTTTTGCAGCATACATGTTTTACAAGATACGTTTGATCGAGCAATATTATGTTAAATAGGTACGAGTCACCACAAAGGCCCTCAGTATAATAGGTTAGCTTGTGCTAACTAGCTATGTTGGTGTTTTACAGTAGCTATTTCTTACTATGTAAATGAGCTGCTTTTATTGTGACTAACCAGGGATTCAAAACACTAATCTTTTGAATGCCACATGTCTTGAAAACTGTTATGTGCGCTACCATAGGTTTTGTTACGCTGAAACGAGCTGCCAATATATTAACAGAAGAGACTTCATTTTCAACATGCTCAAAAGTGATTTCCATACAATGTGTGAATGCCCTGTGCTTTACTATTCAATTACATTCCCCTAAAATTGAGATACTAAGTCGTTTTAGTAAAGTTAGTGCAAGAGGACATTTTACTCCTGGAGTGAATTTGGTGGCAAAACGAAGCACAGTAACGCATACCAGTAAGCATCCAGACTATTATAAGGTTTTAGATTATCACCCGTGTATGGGGATATTCTATTTCCAATAAAGTGGCACAGATCATGTGGACTAAAGTCAGGCTGACTGGATGATTTGTTTACATGTGTGAATATACCAGGAAGAAGATGGTAATGCTCAGTAGCTAGCATTGCTAATGCTATACTCGGTTTCTCTAAATTGAACCCTTTGGGTTTTCCGACGAAGTGAGCCACCTCATAAGACAGCTGCATAGTATTCGTTTGACTAGTCATTGTCAATGGTGTTGAATAGTATAGCTGTTTTGGGTGTTGTCCGCTTTTTACCAGCTTCGTCCACTATTTACTGCAGGCTACTACCGTCCGTCATTGTGTCATCAGGTAGTTAGGTCACGTGTGTGCAAAGGGTCGATATCTACAAGAACCTAGCGACACTTCTTCTATGATCTCTACGTACTTTGCTCTGCTGCCAGCAAAGGCAAGTGTGACGGGGCATTACAAGAACCACGCCTTACGCCTGTGGTCATTTTTATTAACCCTGATGATTTGAAATAGCATGAATCGTGGAAACGGTATAATGATGTCCTCTTAAGTGAAATATGTCTGACCTTCTACTGGTAACATATCTAAAAACTAAATCCACATTATAGAAGGTGGGACACTGAAATATACGGAAAGAGCCAAAACGGAATGTATCATAGAAAAGCTGCTAAAAGTGTGTTTGCTTGTGCATAAATATGAATGTGTGATATGTTAGCTTCATGTGATGATCATCCAAACCTCTCAGCGTGTCTTCCTGGATTACTTTTGCTCTCTGCGCCAAGACAAATTTGATCTTGCATCAAACTTACGTGTTTTTCGCCACCTGTTCATGTCTCCTCGTTGCAAACGTAAAGCATCATCCTGACTGCAGCAGTCCAATTAGAGCGGGATTTACATGTTTGTCAGGAGCTTCAAATGACTGCAATTTACTCGAGGCGGCCATATTGGCAAGGTCAGGCGCAGCATCTGATCGGACGGCTTTACGACACGGCAGCACTGAGGAAGTGACGGGAAGAAGAAAAAGGGGGGAGGGCGGTAGGAATAATAAAACAAAGATGACAACTTTGTTCTTGCTAACGGTTTGGCTGGGCCTCCGAGTCCGGCTGCTCGGCGGAGCGCGGCAGCATGTGTTTCAGGGATTGTTCTGGAAGCGAGAGTGCGGAAACAGCAGGGAGCAGAAGACAAACAGGCAATTCGTGACTCATTAAATGTGGTGACGGCGGCCAGTGCTGCAGAGGGGTGCGAGGACCCCCGTTCCAACTGGGCGATAAAACTCCACCCCCCCTTCTGTACCAGCTGGAGCGGGCATCTGTCAGCCGCACCACGCCACGTCGCCGATTACGGGCAACAAGGCCGACCCCGGAAAACGTCGGGCGCCATTTTGCAACCCTGTCCACTTACGTAACATGCTCAGCTGGGACTTTCGAGTCTCAATGCGAAAGCCCACCTTAATAAACCTTAGCTGAATACACAAAATGCCAATCGATGTTGTTTTGAGTTGGACCTTTTAAAGTTCCAAAATATTAAATCCCTGAAAACAAAGCACATGTCACAATCCTGCACTCAAGTTTGGTTCCCTCACTTTCTCTCTCTCCTCCTTTTGCTTTCCCTTACCATGTTTGGTCACTCACTTCCTGGTTCTGATTTACACCCCACACCTAGTGTCACTTAATACCCTACAATCACACCTCTTCCTCTTCACTATTTAAACACTCTTAATCCTTGGCTCGGTGCTATTTCGTTGGCTTTTTTTTTCACTTTCCAAGCCTCATCTTCACAGACCTTGCCTATACAGTGTATCGCCTCCTTACATGGCCTTTGAGATCACAAATACCACCTGCCAAATTCTTGGACTGCCACCTTTGCCTGCCTCTTGGACCACAACTGTTGCCTCTGGGGATCTAGAAACTGTTGCCCTGATATCTGACTCCCCGTGAACCAAACCCTGCCTGAAATAAAGACCACTGAACTAACCTTTGTTTTTGTTTTGTGCTTATGTAGGGCCCCAGACAGCACATGGCAAAATAAATCTTCTTTTACATGAGTGGGGAAAAAAATTGGCAAAAGGGCCTAGGAGTAGGGGGAGAGTTGTCGGTGGAGGCATAGGGGGGTATGTGTGGTTATCTTGATTTTATTTATATTTTATATCTTCTGATTCAGTCTGGAATCACATACCTTGGCAATACATGAGGGAAAAAGATAATGTAGGCTTATCCAATTTTTCTCATATCGTCGCTGCCATTTGCAAAAGACGTATCTCTATTTTTTAAGCATTTTTTTTAGTCTTTTCAGAACATGCAGACATTTACAAGTAGATTTTGGGGCCATTTGAAACACTCAGAATTAAAACAAATAAATTAAAACTGGCACAAAATAAACCATTTTTATCAGTAGTACTTTTTTTAACCATTTCATACAAATTATCATTAGATTTAAGATATTTTTGTTTGGTGGGCTGAAAGGAAAAGCCTGACTGGACGCATGTTGCCCGTGGGCCAGACTTTACCCACTCCTGCTCTAGTAGATTATTTTTCTCATTTTAAGTAGGCATGGGCTAGTCGTGATGCCTGTTATCAGTATCAGTGCTGATACCAGCATGGGGGCTCATACCTGCATGAGAAAAAACCTTTGGTTACAGATAGAAGTGTCTATTGTGTTAGTATTGAGTCGTATTTTCTATTCGAGATTTGGGTATTGGTATCTGTGTTATATAGAACATCCTTGATTTTTAATATTATGTCTTAGTTTAATTACATTTGATCTAATGTTTGAGGGCCATGGAGATTTAGATTTAATATTACAATAACAGTACGTTGGAGACAGAGCAAAATATGAACAGCAAACTTAGTTTGAACACCACTGATATAATCCCTTTGTTGGTTGGAAAAAGGCCACATCAGCACAACAAGTTTTAAAACAAGAGAAAAGTTTACTCTCAGCAGACTTTAACGACAAACTAGCGGCCTAATTAAAGGGGCGGGAGCAAAGCAAGGCATGAAATATGAATAAGCTGCCCACCGCCCGGCGCCGTGTGAGACGGTCCACGCGGCCTCTTGCTTTTGAATGTTTAATAAGAACATGGCGCTAAACGCGGAAAACGAGGACAGAATCCTGCCAACGGGAGCGCGAAACAGCCTGCGGAGGGACACTGTTAACGTGTCAACGGCATTTGGAGTTGGGCGGCACAACAGGCAAAGTGTAGCATCTCCTCACCACCGGTTGTAATTCTGACTAAAGCCGGCGTTACGGTTCCCTGTGCGCGGATTCGCCGAATATGAAAACATCAGCATATGGCCACCGACAGCACCCGGGCTAAAGAGTCAATTTCCCACAAGAAAGATTGGGACGGGGGTGACATTCGCTTCGGTAGCGCCTCCCTTCCCTCTCTTCCCGGCGGAGAGACGTGACCAAAGGAAATGGAGGTGAGGAAGAAGGACAGATGGCGAGACGTATGGAAAAAAAAGGAGGCCTGTTGGACACCTCATATTTTCTCTTGCCAGAGGGTCGCATCGCGGACGACGAGGACTTGACAAAGAGTTTCGTGCGGCGAACAGGAAGGCGAAATCTGTCTGTCAGCTGCCAAAAGCTTTCCGACTGAGCTCGGGTCCTGGGAGCGCTCTTAGAAAACCCGCTGTTCAACACCCATGAATTAAAGTCTTTACTGCCTTGCTTAAAATGAGCACTTTCTGGCCATGCTGCCAGTGTGTGTGTCTGTGTGTCAGCAGATGGGACGCAATATGGACACCTACACCCGGACAGATGTGACAAAGCACATAACATGAGCCAGGAGAGGACGGAGAAGCTCAGTAACATCTGGACCTGTGGCAACCTTCACCACGAGCTGACTTAAAAGGCCTGCATTCCGACTTTGGCCCTTAGGTCCAGATTTAAATATTAAAAGTGACATGCTATGGAAAATCTAATTTTCATGAGGCACTGCTGCCCCTCAGTCTGGAAATACAGCATTTGACTCTGAATGTTCTCCAAACGCTTGTGCGACATTTTATTGAAGGTCATTCTTGACCTCATAATGGAGGAAAAACAAGAAAAACAATGAAAGAAAGAAACAAAGGAAAAAAGGTAGATAGAGAACAAAAAGAAAAAAGTAACAGCTAGGAAAAAAATAAACACAATGAGCTTCTCTCATTTTCAACATTCAGTTCGACCGTCTGCACAGTCCATTTGACTTTGACACGCCTGTTGTACATGGCTGTATATGCAGTGATACATTTCAATATTCCAATACTTTCCAGTTTCCTTGCAGTGATCCCTTCTTGTGGCGTTTCCATCCCCTGTCGGCTGTTTTGAATGACAGATGAAGTGTCCCTCTTCCCCAGTGAGACCTGTCAATCACTCGCTCTGTGGAGTAGAGGAGAGGAGGCCCAGCCCAACATGGGCCTGTCATGGCCTGCTGCACAAGGAAACGTTCCCACCGCTCCCGCTCGAGGATGGACTCTGGGCCTGCTGTGAGAAAATGCAACGATTCCCCGTTAAAAGGCGGGACGAAGCCAGAGCAAGCTCAAAAATCTTGAAATGTGAAAGATAACATTAGCAGTGTTAGTCAGGTCAAGTGAAATTGAGGGCACACATTCTTAAAAATGTTATTTCTTTACATTCAACGGGAAGACTTTCAAGCCATGCTCATAACAAAATTTAAAGACTCTCACCGTGTTATTGAAAGCGGTCAGACGGCTGCTACTTTACAGAAGTTTGCCAAGGATTTGGGAGAAATGTGGAACAAAACCATTCAAGGCACATGCATTTGTATAGCCCTTAATCACAAATTTTCTCAAAGGACTGCACAGGTTACAATTACACCATCTCCTCATCTTAAACCAACATGCCTGCAGACTTCTTGGCTCTTGGAGTCACAAGTAGGTCAGCATTTTCCGAGTGTAGGCTCCGTGTAGGGAAATAGGGAAAAATTATAGAGAGATAAGAGGAAGCAAATCCTTCGAACATTTGTATGTTAGTAAGAGAACCCTAAAGTCACATCTCACGCGGACTGGAAGCCAGTGCGAGTTAGCTAATATAGGAGTGATATGGTCAAACTTTCTTGCCTTTTGATATTTTGAACCAGCTGCAAACTTTCAATGCTAAACATCGAGGGACCAGAAAGCAATAAATTACAGTAATCAAGCCGACATGTATAAACGCATAGATTATAATCTCAGCATCTGATTGCGACGGCATTGGGCGAATCTTCGGAATATTAATGGTAATATTATCACATGTAACTGAAACGACAGATTAAGATCAAATATTTAGACCTAGATTTTTGACCGAGTCACTACGGGTTTTACTAAATTTGTCGAGGTTTAGAGCAGTGTTTGAGAACAAATCACGACAATGAGCTGAATCAACAACAAACATGTCAGTTTTTTTCTGCTCTATAATGCCAACAACTATGTGACATCCATCTTTGTATCTCAGTAAGGGAGGCATCCAAAATTTTACAACTTAACTGGGCAGTTTTCTCCAGTGACAGATACAGTTGAGTGTCATCTGGTTAGCAATTAAATGTAACATTATACTTGCAGATAATATAACTGAGCGGAAGTATATAAATACTAAAAAGTAGGGGGCCAAGTCCAGAGCCCTGTGGACGCCACAGGGGACATCAAAATGTACAGAGGTCAGATTGCTGTTAACACATTGTGTCCCGTCTGACAGATAGTACCTAAACCACGAGAGTGCGGTTCCTGAGATACCCATCCAGACGAACAAGTAATATGTTGTGGTCTGCAGTATCAAAAGCAACACTGAGATCCAGCAACATTAGCATTGACAAGGAGCTGGAATCTATTGCTAAGAGGAGATCGTTTGTTACATAAACCAGGGCTGTCTCAGTAGTGTTTTGCTTTAAATGCCGACTGGACAGTTTAAAAGAGATGATTTTCCAACATAAAGTCGTTCAGCTGCTGTGCAACAACCTTTTCAAGTATTCTTTTTTAAATGGTAGATTTGACACTGGCCCTTAATTGCATAGGCTTTCCGGATCAAGACTAGGTCGCTTAAGCATGGGTTTGATGACAGCAGACATGAAGGCTAGCGGAACAATACACAAAGGGAGTGATATATCAATAATATTTAAAACTGAAGGTCCTAATATCCTAAACAGATCTTTCACCAGTGAAGCCAGAAATCGGTAAAGCAGACAAGTAGTTTAATTGGTCCTACTGACCATTTGAGTAAGACTATTAAGGAACAGATCACCAAAACAGGAAAACATTTCTGAACACCCGCTGAATCTGACGTGATCCAAAACTTCCAATCTTTAAGATAGGACAAAGTTGCAGAATGTCCATGTAAAATTTCATTCTGAATTAGTTGAATCATTTAATAAAATATGCCATGAAGTCATGGGCAGAATAGGTAGAACTGTTAGGGTTTAGTTGCTGTCCAGTAAGTGTCACCATTGTGTCCGACAAAAATTTCGCATTATTTTTTTGTACATCAGTAATCTTAGAGAAAAACAATGCTTTAGCTGAGGCAAGAGCTACTTTATAATTCAGCAAGCGGTCACACCAGGCTAGTCGGGAAACCTCAAGCTTTGCAGTGTGTAATTTTCGTTCAAGTTTCCTGCAACCTTACTTGAGTGACCTGGTTTCTTCAGTAAACCAAGGCGTATGCTTCTTTGGCCGAAATTTAAAGCTAAGATCAAAAAACGTTCTTGGAGACAAAGTGTTTCTCTTGCTGGTATTAAAAAAAAAAAAAAACAATCACACTCATGAGCGGTAACTCAATTACACTTAAGCAGCACATTTCCATATTAAAACAAACAAAAGCTCATTAAGCAACTTGTGCAACAGAACAAGGAGTTTCTATTCCGCGTGTTGGTTTAAACTTGTACTGATGAGTTTTTCAGTCAATCAAAAGCAGAAATGTATTTAGCGACTATGCTTGGTAGGGAAGTACTAATACCAGTACCCGTAAACTTACGATACAACCAATAACTGTATGTGTATGAGATGTCCTATTCTTTGAGGTTTTACAATATTAGACTAGACATTGGAAATTTTAGAATTGCAATTAATGTCTTGCTAATTATGAAAAAAAAAATATTATACTGGGTTATCTATATCCATGTTGCGGGGAAATATTCTTTGTGTAAAAAACAAAAACAATAGACATATAATGAGTTAACTAATCCTAAAGGTATTGTTTTGAAAAGAAATAACACTATTGGACATTCTGAGCGCACATAAATGTAAATAAAGGCACAAAGGGGGAAGAAATTATATGCTATAATTTTATTCTTGTCAACTTTTTGGGACGATTTACAATCAGTGCAAATGAGTCAAATTGTATAGTTTTACATACTGTAGGGTCTGGGCTATGGGTTTAATTAGTGACATAATTGTCTGCCATTTTGCTGCATCGTAAACCCAAAAACTCAAAAAGGCTTGGCAAAAAAATGAGAAGAAAATGCTGCGTTTTGGACACTGTGAATCTTCGTGTTTTGTATGCTTCCTTGTGCTTTTTAGCACTCATTTCTGGTTGCACCACATCGTAGAGCGACATCTAGTGGTCAAATAATACACACCGTCCATTTGAAAATGGAGATATGTCATTTGGAAAAAAGCAGCAGAGATATGAGAAATTTGGTGTGTCTCCATTATTTACTTCTCTCAGGCAATGTTCCCTCTAAGCCGCTCGCGTGCGCAATCGCGCACATTCTCAGCGCACAAGAAAATCTATCCAGCGCAATGTTCCCTCTAAGCTGTGAGTGTGCGCAATTGTGCACTACCCAGAGCTTTTCTGCGCACAAGGAAATCTAGCCAGGTCACAAAAATCAGGGCCCGAAATTGCTAATTAAGAAGCGAATTAGGTCAAAGTTACAGTGCATGAAGGTAAAAATACACGGGTTCCCCTGACGTTGTGTTCTAAATGCGGTATTTTGAAGTCAAGGTCGAAGTTGAGTAAAGTCAGTAGAGTTTTTCGAGAACCGGCTTCTTCGGCTCGGCTCACTAAAAGGTGTTGGCTCTTTCGGGTCCTAAACGGCTCTTCAGGTTGTTTTTGCTTCTTTCATCCCTATTTGACCAAATATTATGTAAAATTATGCACAAAATGACTTAAAGGAAGGGGGAATAGAACGAAAAAAGAAAAAAATCCAAAATGAAAAAGAAGTGAAAAGCTGAGAAAAGCAGTGACAAAAGGAAGAGATAAAAGAAGGAAAAATTCAGAAAAAAGCCAGAAAAAAAGAAAAGAAAGAAACAAGAAAAAAGTAACAGCTAGGAAAAAAAACACAATGAGATTTTTTAAAGAAAAAAAAATAGAAAAAAAAGGGAAAAAGAAAAAGTTTGTGTTGCATTCAAATAATTTCTGATTATACCAAGTCAATCTTGTTGCCAACATTGTACTTTCACTAAAAAATGTGATTAAATACACTTGTGTATCGTGCAACCGACTAAATAAGCCCCCAAATATGTTAGTATTATGCGACAAAAGATTAAAAAAAAGAAATGGAAATCTTGTGAAAGAATTGTTGTAAAAACAAATGAAGTTTGTAGGCCGCTTTGCAATCGTACATCAGTCAATTCATTCAAAAGTGAAAAATAATTTTGCATAGCCGAAAACGCAGCAAAATTTAACTTGATGTCAAGTTTTGGACATGTTTGATAATGATTTGGTTGCCACACTTGGGGTTGCTGTTGCTCACTGTTGTTTCAAACGTTGCTCACCGACTTTGTGTGAACGCTCAGACCCGTGGAAAATTAGAGGGAACATTGCTCTTAGGTATTGCAAAGGTATCTGATTCCAAACTGTTTCTGTAGACGCAATTAGTAAAATCCTTTTTTCTCCTCCTCACACGACCCTTTTGCCAATTTTTTAAACCCAATGCAGACAAAAGTTTGCCCACCACTGGTATGTAGTCATGTTCCAATCAGTGTTGGTGGGGTAATAAAAACAGTAATTAGTTACAGTTACTAATTGCTTAATTTAAAATGTAACTGTTATCCCGTAGATTACTGACACCAAAAGGTAGTGGGTTACTACGAAAGTAGATATCTAGTTACAAATTACCGTATATACTTCCAGAGAAGCCAACCCCCTAGAACTGCTTAAAACATCCAGATAATAAAGAAATGTGTACACCAACCTGTGGAAGCAGTGAACTATTCATCTTTCTTGTGCAATCTTGAAGGTTTGCAAATCAACACTTTGCCGAGACATCCATTTTGTTTCTGGGCTTCAAACAACTTAAAGATCTTCTGCATTTCTGTGTCTGGTCCGAGACCTTTTCTTTTATCTCCAGTCATGTCATGATTCGCCTATTGCCCTCACCTGTGCCCGCTCGTTTGGCTCCAGCTGCTGCTCGTTTCCTGATTGGTTCCTCTCCTATTTAAACTCGTCTATTCTCATTCACTCCTGGTCGGTCTGTCAGAGAACTTCGGCACTTGCAAGGCAAGCATTTTTTGACTCTGGCTACCGTTTTGTTCCCGACCTGTCCTGTATCCTGTATCTAATTCCATTTCCTGTATCGATCCCTGATCCAAGCTCCGTTCTCCTGTCCCAGCTACCCGTATCCTGATTCCGTTTCCTGTATCAGAACCCGATCCAAGCTCCGTTCTCCTTTGCCAGCTACCCGTATCCTGATTCCGTTTCCTGTATCGATCCCCGATCCAAGCTCCGCTCTCCTGTCCTAGCTACACGTATCCAGATTCTGTTTCCTGTATCGATCCCCGATCCAAGCTCCGTTCTCCTTTGCCAGCTACCGTATCTTGATTCTGTTTCCTGTATCGATCCCTTAACAAAGCATTGCATGAAATGTTACGCATTTGGGTCCCCAGCTTGTACCGGTCATGACTAGTCATGTTGTATTGCAAAAATAATTTTACAAAAACGACCAAAATTCAGTACACTTTTACCATAAATTCTGTTTGATTGAGTTGTTTTTTTTCTTCCTGTATGAGCCACGCCCCATTCCCCACGCACTGCCTACCATTCGCTACTGTTGACACACTACCAAATGTGCGCACAAAAGCTGACCCCGTCGTTTGAGTATTTTATTTTATAGTTGGAAATTTGGCTTAAGTAGGGAGAATATCTGCATGAGAAGAAAATCCGTGTTCTTGCATACTGTGCTTGAGACAGTGCCACCGTTAGTGTATTCGGTTGTATCTAGTATGTATATAAAAACATGCCCACCCATGTTCAATGTTGGATTGAGGGTTGTATGTGACAATAAGATTGGTGCAAAACTATTCAGTAGTCACAAACATCGTAATTCATTTTATGTATTGTGGGTAGTGCAATAACGCTCCGTGGAAATGAAATAAAATGTTCTGCATTTATATAGCGCTTTTCAAGTCAATGACTTCCCAAAGCGCTTTACAGTGTGCTTCACATTTCCCAATAGCGGCCTTGTATTGCAGCCATGTAAGACAATAACCTGCTTATTGGGGGTATTAGGGGTTCAGTGTCTTACCCAAGGACACTTCGACATGTAACACGGACAAGCCGGGATTCAAACTGGGACTCCTTGATCCCAAGACGAGCGCTCTACCTCCTGAGCTACTGCCGCCGTGGGGTAACGACTGTTGAGAAATTGAGTATTACAGTACTTGTTACTAGAAAAGGTAGTTGCGTTCCAGGAACGTCTAGTAGCCCCAGCAAAAACATCAAACACAAGTGCACCGGATTGACTGCTGCCCATTCGTTCTCAAGAATCCTACAAAGAACCTTCGATATGGATCGTATCTGTGTTTTTGTAAGTCCATGGAAATTTGAGCATCATCCCACACGAGAATTCGGCACATCCGGGGCTGCCGGGAAGGGGGAACCTCCCCGGCTTGCTGCTGCGGCCTCTTTGAATAATTAGTGATGTGTGTCAATATTGCGGGCCCATAGTAACCATATGGTGGGTGCGGGCAGACAGGCCATTGTTAGGAGCCATGAAATATTGTGTATCCCTCTGAGGACTGGAGCCAACGAAGGGAGGAAGTGTTGTCGGGACTGACAGGGACATTGTGCGCCTGAATGGGTCGGCCCTCGGTGGCAGAGAGTACCGCGGACCCAGACAGAAAGTCTTGACCCTGGCGAGAAAAGCCCGATTAGGCATGGTGCAACACGGGAGGGGCAAGGGGGAGGCTTCTTGCCTTCATCTGCCTCCGCCTCTCTCTTCCACCCTGCTCATTGGCATACAACTAGGCCCACTAAACTTTGTCTTTTGACTGCAAACATAAAAACCCTCATATATTCATGTCAGCCAGCACAGTCAGACATGGGAAAGGTTTTGGCAAGCAAACCGTGCTGGGAAATGACCTCAAAAAAATTATGTATACACCTTTGACTGTACTAGTGCTGTTGTTTTGAGTGTTCTAGAAGTGGAATAATTGGTGACAACTCAAGTTTAAAAAAATAAAAATAAATAAAATGTCTTGTTATTATGGTAGATAATTTTGCTGTTTCAAGTATTGTCTTTCATATGTTAAAGCAGAGATGCCAATCTCTGCTTGGCTCTGGGGCCGGATCCAGACTTTCTGTTCTGACGCGGGACAGATCAGGAATAGAGTGTTCGATCATAATTCAAGGCTTTGTTTTTCAGTATTATGGTTGATTATTTATCCTAGTAGAAGTAATCTACCCTAAACATTATAATGAAAGATGACAGGGGCTATTTTACGAAACACAACACATTTATTCAAAAAGTATTGGGGAAAATATTCTCATGTTTGGCACTTTAACTCTTTTATTTTAACAGGCGAGTGAATGCAGTTTTACACTTGAACCAACTCACCACTGTATACAAACTCAACACTGCCCTCTAGCATCCAGAGAGAGTATTTGATATGTATTTTTTTTTAAATCATAACTTTTGATTGAAATGACCTAAAGACAAGCTTCTTTTTTTGACATTGAAATTTATGGCTGGCCGAATTAAATCATCCAATTGTAATTCAGTTTTGAAAAGTATATAAAAGAAAAAAAATTGTCAACCTTTAAAAAGTATATATACTGATGATGGTAGATGGTACCAGTCTAATACGAAACATTTGTTGGGACTTAAATCAATTTCTTTAAAGTAAAAAAATATTGATTTGAATAATTCATATTTTGGCTTTTGAAAACGTTTCTTAAACATTTTTAAACACTCGCAGGTCATTGATACTTATTCAACATGGCATGAGCCTCACATAGTGGGAGCTGACATAATAGTCTGCCATCTTGCTTCTATGTTTTGTGTGGTAAGAAAAAGCAGACTGTGTCCATAGTTTGTATTAATTCTCTTGCTTTTTAGCCCTCATTTTTAGTTGCACGACACAAATAAATGAAACATATAGTGGTTGAATTATACACACTGTCCCTTTAAGATTGTTCTAAATGTTTGCCTGATTTTTTGCATTGTGGACCTGCAAGTATTGAGGGGAAAAAATGACATAATAAGGGAAAAATATAAATTCTGTTTTTTTTTGTTCTTTTCTGTATTTATTTTCCTTGTAGTGTCCAGAACAATCCACTTAAATAATACATGAAAAAACATCCTAAGATTGAAAATTAAATTCAGTAAAAGAGGACTAAAAAGGTAAATGAGCCAATGTAGGTGTATTCTACAGTAAATGCACACATTTTAGATGAGTTTTAACCCATTTGCTACCATCACCATACTTAAAAGAATCAACGTACAGTATTTAACACCATGCAGTCTTGCACTAAGTCATGTTTATTTGTTTAGCCCTTAATCACAAGAAATCTCAAAGAGCTGTACAGCCAACAGACTATTAATACACCTTCCCCTGATCTAAAATTTACATGAGGGCAAGGAAAAACTCAAAACCTCATCATGAGGTCAAACAAGAAACCTTAAGAAAGGACTTACTTTAGATACTTCTTCTATCAATCATCTAAACACATTTTCATGTCTTATCTAATTATAACAGTAATTTATTAGTCCATTTAGAAATGGTTTGAACCACAATATAAATTTTACAGTTTCTGAGAGATTTTTTTCCATCTATTTCCTCCTTACTTTCTAACAACAATACAATTTGTAAAACCTACAATAAATACGTATTTTCTCCTGTAAATCTGCAATATATTGTGGCAAGTCTACCGATGTTGGACTTCTGCACCCAGGCCAAAAAGAAAAAAAACATCTCTTCAGTCAGCTTAGAGCCAACTACATATTCCACCATGGCGCTAATAGTTTTGATCAAAGCTAACCATGCTAATTAAAAGCGCTGTGTCGATCACAGATTGGAAATGATGCTCTAACATTCGGCGCATGGCCGTGGCACAATCAGACTCGGAGCAATCAGTTCAGAGGTAATAGACGCTGGCCAACATTAGCCGGCAACATTAGCAAGCTGCTCCACTCCGCAAATATCCAACTCGGCAAACATATCAACCCTATACAACTCTTAAAATGCTAATTGCCGTATTTGCAGACACTAAAGAAAAGTTAGCCACCATATTTTTGCAAATTGTACCAATTTATTTAGTCAACTGCAGATGGGTGGGGGCGCTTGGTCCATTTTTGGAAAAAATAATAAACAAAAGTACCTTTGTGTTGCAGTTTATGTCGAGTGAATGTGGAGTTCAATTTTTGAAAATAAAAATAACAAGGGACGATTACATGCCGAACAACAAATGTGCAAATGCCAAATTATTAGTCTTACTGTGGAACAATTAAAAGGTTCAATTTATGGGAAAAGGCAACATTCGGAAGAAATCTGATAACAGTCAACAATACATGACACAAGATTCTGGAGCAATCTGAAGTCAGAGTCCCATGCATGGATGCACCCAACAGTTAGAGCAGGGGCCTTCACCAAGGTGCCCAAGGATCTGTTCCGAAAACAGCTCACCAGTGCTTGCTATTCTTTAGTAAAATTATTTTTTTAGTGGTTGTCTGAGTCTAATTTAAAGATAATAATCATAATAATAATTTGAACATTGTATTTCGAAGCACCTCTCAGGACACCCAAGGTCCCTGTACATATGAGTAGGACACAACAATAAACGAAGAGTAAAACAAGCAAGTAATAAATAGCCAATAAAACACATTATAGTTAGGGGGGGGGGGGGGGGGGGCATATGGTCAGGAATAGGCAAGTCTGAAGAGGTAAGTTTTGAGTCCAGATTTGAAGGTGGATAGGGTCGCAGAATTTCGGATGTCAGGCGGCATTGAGCTCCAGAGCTGGGGGGCAGAGTGGCTGAAAGCTCTGGTCCCCATTTAACCCTATTTCCAATTATTAACCTGGTAATAATATTATATGTTGTTATTATACAAATGCATATCAAAATGGGTGCCCTTTGAGCTAAAAGATATCAAAAAGTAGCTCTCGGCTTGAAAAAAGGTTTGTGTAGAGAAGGGGCGGGTAACCCTTTTGACCCAATGAGCCATAAATATTTTGGGGGGGGGTTTCACCATAAATTTTAAGACAAAATTTAACAAAACCGCCAAATTCGCTCTCCCAACAAAAGCTAATTCTTCTGCACATTTTATTTCACTGTGTGATGTTTAATGATTTGACTAAATTTATGAAATAATAATTACGCTAGGGCCTGTGTCCCATATCAATATAAATATGCTGCTTAAATTTCTTCTCCTCCTTAATGTTACGTAAGAGTGTTGAGGCTCATTTAGACTTATATTTGTCCTTAATAATGGTTTCGAAACAATGAGCACTTCTTTTGTTAAAATACCACCAAATACTGCAGGAGAGGATAATAACATATTTACCTTCAGTGCAGACGGAGCTGGGCACAGAGGAGAAGGAGTTGGTATAGCTTCGCCCATTCATTCCGCTCACCCAATAAAATTGCTCTAGATGCTTTGCTAGGGCTTTTGGGTAAAAAAAAGTTTGTTTTGGGTTAAAGTTTGTTCTGTGGCTTTGTGCCATACAGTATCTCAACATTGAACATAGATTGTTAAATGAGCTTCCATGTAAAGGATTATTTAGCAATATACAGCCACATTGCGACCTGTTGCTATGACACCTTGACTGTAAACTGTTATGTGTCTCATTCAAATTGAACCGGACTATTGTACTGTCAATACCAGTTCGACATGGCAAGTACAACGGAATGGCCCTTTAGAAATAGCCGCCCCGTAACTATGAAAACCTAATCAGCTTTAACTTTGATGCCAGGTCCTTAGCTTGGCCTTTTGGCTTTGATGCTAGTTCCTTAGCTTGGCCTTTTAGCTTTGATTTTTGCATTCCGGAGATGGAATAAGAGCTTGCTCTGTCCACTCCACGCATCGGCCTGGTATTGCAGTACCTCCGGGAACGGTGCATTCGCAATGATCGCAACAAGGCTTTAGGGCTAGGACCTTAGCTTGGCCTTTTGGCTGAGAGTAAGTGTCCCGGCTCCTAGGCTTTGTAGCGTATTATGAACTGACCGATAACGGATAATGAAAAATGAATAACGAAGATAGATAAATAACCCTTAAAAACCCCAAACCCCTTTGACCCCTGATGTAGAGTAATAAGTGCCGTGTGATATACCATACATGAGAAAACAGCTGTGGTTGTTGAACTGAGTACTTTATACTCAATACCAAGGCTTGATTTTTGAACCGTGTACTTATGTTCAGTTGATTTTTGCATTTGGGAGATGGAATATGAGCTTGCTCTGCCCACTCCACACATCGGCCTGGTATTGTAGTACCTCTGGGTACAATGCATTCGCACTGATCGCTGCTTGGCCCTGTGGCTAGGACCTTGACTCAGCCTCTGGGCTTATAGCAAGTGTTACGGCCTCTTGACTTTGTAGTGTATTATAATTTGACCGATAACGGATATTGGATCATTGATAAAGAGCAATTAATTTAATCCACAGAGCACGGAGTGTAAATGTTATTCATTCCCAATACTACAAAGTGCGGCACACCCCATTGCAATCACTTATAGAGGCACACCACATCGTAGAGTATTCACTTATAGAGGATGGCGTGATGTGCATTGAGGTTCATGTTTATGTGAGAAACTGTCAAATTTGCAAATTAATTCACATTTTATTGGCAGAGCAAGAATGCAATATTTAAACTGTAGCATAAAAAGGTGTTCTATTGTTTTACCCTATAAACGAAGTCTATGTGCTGCTCCATTTTAAATAAAAGTATCAATAGATATGTGTTCCTCCATTATAATAATAATAATAATAATAATAATTTCCTTTGTATTGTCATTCTTTGTAACAATGTACACAGAACGAAATGTCGATACACCTGACCCGTTGTAGCGAGTCGATGCAGCCGCAGCCAGAGGGCGCCGCCATTATACCAATTAGGTATGTCTCGGTCGAGGCGCGAACCAGTGACCTCCCAGTCTCAAAGCGGGCACACTACCATCTAGGCTACTGAGGAATAAATGTCCATGAAACAAGAAATAAAAATCGGATTACTTGACTCGCTGTTAGCTTGCTAATACTATTAATAAGATGTAAACTAAGATGTACGCCAAATCAGAATCCTTGGTCACACTATTGCTCTCTGCCACGAGGCAAGAAAATTGTTTGCCTAACTCTGCACCTGCAGACTCTCAGCATAGTAATATGTTACAAACTGATTATTTGGAATAAAAGCGTCAATAGATAATCAATCCTCCATAATTTAAAAAAGGACATGCAACAAGAAATAAACTGGATGGCTTAACTCACTGTTATCTTGTTAACACTATCACTACCAGGGGCTGAGGTGTGCGAAAAATCAGAGTCCTTGGTCACATTACTGCCCTCTACCATGAGGCAAGAGTATTGCATGCCACACTTCGGATCTGGACATGTTTAGCACAGTAATACATTTAATACTTATTGGACTAATAATATTCATAATAAAATTGAATTGAATTGTCTTTATTGTCCTTGATATCAATGTTGCAAAACATAGTATGCAACGCAATTAGACATGACACTTTAGGGTAAACATTCAAAGGGATAAAGAGGCTAAATATTTTCAAAGTAGTAGTGCAGCAGTTAACACATTCACCTAACACTTAAAAGGTTACCTGTTCTAGATCGGTAAGAAACATTTGTTAGCTCGGAGAGAGATGGGCACCACTAGGCTGTACTTTGCCCATGGGTGCCCCTATAACCGTAGCGTTTAAGGGAAGTGCTTAAAGGCTGACCAAAGTTATAGTAATAGTGCAATGAAAGAAAAGTGTATCATTACACTAGTGCAATAAACTTAAGCACCTGCAAAAACCTTAAACATTCAAGTCGATTTTCACAGTTTTGCATGCTTATTTAGGGTGGTGATGGACCTGTTAGTACTTGTCTTAAGAGACCTGTAGAGCCTACCAGAGGGTAACAAGTCTCAGAGGTGGTGGTCGTTTATCATGTTGATGGCTCTGTTGCTGTATTGCAAGCTGGCAATGTCCTCTAGACTGGACAGAGAGTAGCAAACGATCTTCTAGGCTGTGTTGATTACTCTCTGAATATTTTTCCTCACCACTACCGTGCTATCAGCATACCAAATGGTGATGCCGCATGAAAAAAAATCTGTGATCTTGAAAAAGAAGATTCATAAGAACTTTAACACTGAGTAAATATGACGATCAATATACTTTTGAATGTTATATTTCCATACAGATAGGTGAGGCACAGTCTCAATTGACTCCCCTGAATGTACGTCACTGCCTATAGTACACAAACATACGAAAACCCGAAACCGTGAAGAAATTCCACGTCCCTTGGGGAGTATTCACAGCTTTGAGTAAATTGCAAAACACTGTGGCAAATTCAAGGCCGAGCAAAACAGTTTAATCACTTGCGGAGAAAATGTAACACAGATCACACAAAACTGGAAACTGTGTGGTTGATTACTAGAAAGACAGCAACATTTTGCAAAAATATTTTACTTGATAAATATGCAAAAGATTGAAATGATTGGCATCCGTTTGGTGTTTATGCCATTCATTTTGAAATGAGAAAACGTGGCTTTCTGTGTTCCAAACGGCTCATGAGTTAAATATTCAAAGAGTTCCTGTTTAGCCTGCTTTGGGTGCTCTCCCGCCATCGTGCTTGTCAACCCCGCCCCCTGCCAATTACCTCCCCGTCAGTCTGTCACACTTTGTAATACAATAAAGGCGTGCTCAATTGATGCCCGGCCCGCCTTTATACGCTTGATAAAGCACAACAATTAAGGCTCATGTCTCTTTGCTCAAGACCCTTTGATTGTGCACAATAAGGATGCCAAAAGGGCCGCCGGAGAACCAATGACAAACCCATACTGTATGGCAAGGAAATAGGGCAACAGGAAGCTTACCCTTCAGTTTATGATTAAAACTATTGAAATTAAAAAGAATCAATGTTGAAGATCATTAGGAACTATCTGAGACATGGCATATGTCAAAGTTGGTAATCCAGCTCTCGCCAGACACGCTGAAGCACATCTTGGGTAACAGTCTCCAACAGATTATTGTTTTTTTACAGTACAGTATATATACAAATTATCTGTGCATGAGTTAGTAGACGGAAATGCATATATTTATTATAAAAATTAATTGTTAATATTCATAGGATCTAAACATTTTTGAAACACCCTGGACATCATCATCATCATTATCATCAGCTGCACCGCATATCCTCAGTAGGGTCGCGGGGGTGCTGGAGCCCATCCCAGCAATCATCGGGCAGCGGGCAGGGGACACCCTGAACTGGTTGCCAGCCAATCGCAGGGCACACAGGGACAGACAACTCACTCGCTCAGTCAAACCCTAGGGACGATTTGGACCGGCCATTTCACCTGAAATGCATGTTTTTGTAATGTGGGAGGAAACCGGAGTGCCCGGAGGAAACCCACGCAAGCACGGGGAGAACATACAAACTCCGCACAGTAAGGCCGGGAGCTGGATTTGAACCCACTCAGGAGGTTCCCACGACCTCAGAACTGTGCCGCACACGCGCTAACCACTGCGCTGCCGTGCTGCCCCACCCTGAACATATTGACTATAATTTATATGAAAGCGTTTGGTAGCTTTAAGTAAAATATTAATCGAAAAAGGAAAAGAAGTACTAGAGGAAAAGAGAAAAAAAAACATAAATGCATTTGTAGTGAAAAAAATATAAGTAATATAACAGTGTCAACTTTTTGACTGAATATTCAAAGATGTGAAGATATGCATTAAACAGTGAAATAAATCAGAGGGATTGAGATTTTAAAACTGTAGGTGCCTTTAAATACTTGGAGGTTTAGATTTTGTATATATTTTACATAGCCTAAGCCTTTCCTAGAGAGAGTTGACGTATTTGTCCGCCATCTTGTTGCTACAGGTACCTGGGGGGGGGAAAATAGAAGAAAAATGGTGTGTCTCGGTCACTTTGAGAGTCCGTAGTTTGTATTCTTCCTTGTGCTTTTTAGCACTTCTTTTCAATTACACTAGCCCACGGGTGTCAAATCCGGGCCGGCATACAATTATATCCAGCCCATAAAATCATTTTACATTCATCTACTATAATGGCCCGGTAGATGACTAAGTTATTTGTTGTTAACGTTTGTTAATTGTGGAATAATATTCCTGTCTTTTTTAATTGAAATGTATGTAAAAAAAACTAATGCTTTAGTTTATTAAATAAATATTTATTCTGTCCGGCCAGCGACCAAAGGTGTGGTTTGAGTCTGGGCTCTCTTTGCAATTAAGTTTGCCACCCCTGCCGTAGACAATACAGCGATTTCTTTTCTGTTGCACCAGAAAATACAACGACATCTAGAGGCCAATTGTTCCTTTAAAAAAATGATAAGAGTAGAAATGCTATACCACAAAAACAAGACAACTAAAAATTTAACACAACTTATAATTATTTTCTCCTGTATTACTTAAAGGGGCAGTGTGTATTATTTAACGCCTCTCAGTGGTAAAAAATAAATAAATAAATAAATAAAATATTTTTTTTTAAATGGAATTCAATGATAAGCAAAAATACATGAACTAAGGGCACACAGAGACAGAAAACCCACTAACTTATTCAAACCTAGGAACAATTAACCTGACATGCATGATTTTGGAAACCCGTGAAAGCACGGAGAGAACATGCAAACTCCGTCCAGGAAAGCTGGTAGCTGGACTTGATCCTATGACCTCAGAACTTTGCTGCGGACGCGCTAACCACTCATCCGCCATGCTGCCCTATCCGGATCATGTGATGGTAAAAACATTTTGTCCAAGAATACTTATTAAATAATTCCAATTATTATTATTATTATTATATATGATAACATTATTCTATATTATATTTTTTTGCTGACATTGCAATCTGATTCCTCCTGAAAGGGGATTACATTATGTACGCCTGCTTCTCAGGGTTTCAGAGATTTAGATCAGGGGATGGTGTAATAATAGTTTGCAAGCCTTTGAGAGTTCTAGTCATTAAGGGCCACACAAAAAAACACGACTTGAGTTGACTTACAAATATTATGAATTGGAACTCGTAGGAAGTTAATGATATACATTCAAAAATGCGATGCAGCCTAAACATGTTTAGTTGCCACTGTGATACAATCTCAGAACTAAAATCATTTGAATCACATAAAAATGTTGTCCAATATATTACATTTCAATGCGCTTTATGAAAAATCTATAGTGCAAGACAAACACCCGCACCCAAAAAGAAAGAAAAAATAGACAACCGAAAAAGAATTGCCTTTTCACAGAAACGAAAGAAGTATATGTCTTTTTTCTTTTTTTTTTACTTTTGTTGAGGGATTTTCTGCTGTCAGCTCCTGAGGAGGTTGAGTTATTTCCATCTTTGACCTCAACTTGCAAACTATCACGCCCCTTCGTTTTAAGCGCTCATTCGCAAGCTCGTGTCCACCCTAGATAGATAGATCGCCACGGCAACCGTGAACTTTCCAGCCAGGGAAGAAACACAGGGTCGCAGTCTTGTGAAGAGTAAAATTACATCATTTGATGAGTCAAACCTTTTAACACACAGAAAACCGGTGGTAGACAATATTTTGTTTTTTTGGGGAGGAAAAAAGGAAAGTGAAAAGTAATTAAAATGTCGAAGCACGATTTAAGAAGTGCGGGCAATTACGGAGCAAAACACAAAAACAAGATTTCAAAGTCCCAGCAGGAAGCCAACGCCAAAATGTGGCATGCTCACTTGGTACGTTACTTTAGCTGTATTGTGTGAATCCAAGCAAAAGGAAAAACTATTCGGGAAACACCTGGACAATTTAATAGGATGAGGGACAAAAACAAAATTAAAACCTTATATTACTCAGCTCAAACATTTCCTGTATGAATATGGGTGGACAGGTGGATACATTCAAAAGGAAAGTGAGTTTGTTTTACCATTAGGAAGCGCTAAGTAATACACACTGTCCCTTTAAGTTATTTGACATTCAGATAATATCAAAAGCGCTATCTTAACATTATATGCTTGTTTTCTTTGTTTCTTATATTTTAACAGTATATTGATTGCATTTATAAATGGATTGCATATTTGAAGAAATTATTTTATCTGAAAATAGAAGTGACCATAAAAAGTTTGTTAAAGGGCTATTTATTTGAAATTCACACTTAGCTCAATACAATATACCAAATTACCGTATTTCCACAACTATAAGGCGCACAAAAGCCTTTATTTTTTTTCAAAAGCTGACCATGTGCCTTATAATACAGTGCACCTTATGTATGGATCAATATTGAGTCACAACGTCTCGCAACTAAGGCAAGCAGCCGCCGACTAGATTTTCCCCCTGTAGGCGAAGTAGTCCGCTGTGTATGCTTTGATTTATATACCGGTGTTTCATTTCCTAACCAATGCGTCAATGCAACCCCAAACCATGACATTCCCAACACCCTGCTTGACTTTAGGCACAACACAAACACAAACTCTTCACCTGGTTTCCGCCGCACATGCCTCACACCATCTGAGCCAAATCAAATTATCTTTTTCTCAACAGACCAAAGGATATCTTTCCAGTAAGCCATGGCCTTTGTTTACATACTTCTTTTTATTGTGTCAAAGTGATGTTTCTTCAGTGATGTCCATCAAACATTATAACGAAATATCTGCGGAAATGTGAGAGGTGTACTCACTTTTGTGACATACTGTATCTGCTGTTAGGTGGGGATTGCAGGGGAGAGATACATAAGGTTATTAGCAAATGCCTTGCTGTATGTTTCCATTGTTTTGCTTATCCCTTTAACATCACTGCAAGCCTTGGATCCATAGACAAATAAATACAGTACAAAAAATATAGTGATGTTTTGGTAACTCACAAAATATTTCCAAAGCACACAAGTGCCCTCTCAATATTTCTTTATATTTGAAAAATTTGTTTTTCACATTTTTGCTTCTCCCTTTAGCATCACCGCAAGCCCTGGGCGTATGGAGAATAAAAACAGTATAAAAACAGTATAAAAACAGTATTGTATCACCAAATCACATTCTTTACAATGTGCAGAAAATTCTGAACAGAACCAAAAAAGAGGACGGCATTTTGGCAGGTAGTTCAACCAATACCATGTCGTGAGGCAAGCCAATGACCGACCAGCATTTCATATGTCAACCAATAGCAGCGCGAAGACCGCAAAGTTTGATTTAATAAGTTTTGGGGCACGGGAAATAATGTGGAGTTGATGTCGTACAGAGAGGTTAAAAAAACACATCGTATTCCACACCGTAAAGTAAAAAGGTCACAAGGCTGGGACGCTGTATCCCTGAGGACTATTGTACTGACAATAAAGTCAACATATCTTAAACTTTAGAAAAATTGTCACGAAACTGATGTCAGGAACCAATTTTTTCAACGGATGGTGGGCCTCAAGATTTTTTCATGAAAATGTCTACTTTTGCTCAAAAAGGTTGAGAAACAATAAATTCGTACTGTGAACAAAATATTTGACACTAAGAATTACAGTCTAGGGAGACCAAATTGTGGAGGGCCTACATGTCCAAACTGAAAGGCTCAAGAATCTTCTTTAATGTGTGCTAGCTGTTACCTGGGAGAGCTCTACTTGCCATGCAGCTATGTCGCGAAAGACAAAAAGCACTGACAGCGAAAGTGTGGAGAGAGTGATGGACCCCCCGCTGGACACTGCCGACTTACCCCGGCCTCGGAATCCCTTCTCTGGCGAACCCCTGGGGAGGGTGCCAAAAGCAAGCTCTGTTGAGACTTGTGTTTTAGCTTTATGACTGGATGGATGAGCAATCAGACCGTACCCCGCTTTTTGGTGAAGGTACAGACCTTTTTTGCTGAAAAAAATACAATTATTTATAGATATAGACAATCCCAAATAAACACAACAAATCTTTTTAGGAGTGTAATTAATATGTGCAAGCTTTTATGTAGAATTTTTTTTTTCATTTTTATTGAACATTATTAGAACGTTGTATACATATTATTCATATTAAGTTTATTTGTGATGTCAAAAGGGGGAAAAGCCCAAATAAACCCCTGAGTACGCTTCAGATAGCTCTTAACATAGTTTTTGATCAGATGTGAAGGAAAAGGGGCTCAAATCCTAAACGTTGCTACCATCATGTGGTGGTATTGAAGGAGTGAGGGTAGGAATTGCCGTGATTTGAAAAAAAATGCATTCTCGTCCTTAACCACTTGAAGAAGCTCTTCAACCACCATTTCAGAAGGGAACCAAATTAAAGTGATACGGACAGGGTTACTATGGAACAATACTTTCATTTTTCATAAAGGCGTGTTTCTTATATTGAGTACAATTCCGTTTTGAATAATTTATTTTTTAGCGAGAAAAATCAATAAAAAATGTCACACAACCCAAACTTTTAAAAAATCTAAATAAACTATATACAAAATGTTAAAGGAAATTTATATTCATGTAGATAATTTATGTGTATTGTTTGTTGCAGCCTGGTCATCCTGGAAGGGGGATTACCTTATGTGCAGCCCTTACTCAAGGTTTTTAATATACTCATGCTGAGATTTTGAGTTTTTCCTTGCCCTCGTGTAGGTTTTAGATCAGGGGATGGTGTAATAATAACCTGTAGTCTGTATAGCCCTTTGAGACTTCTTGTGATTAAGAGCTATACAAATAGAAATGACTTGACTTGACTGCAACTACCATCGTAGTCTAACACTGTTTATCTCATCTCATCTCATTAGCTGCACCGCTTATCCTCAGTAGGGTCGCGGGGGTGCTGGAGCCCATCCCATCAATCATCGGGCAGTGGGCAGGGGACACCCTGAACTGGTTGCCAGCCAATCACAGGGCACACGGGGACAGAAAACTCACTCGCTCAGTCACACCTAGGGACAATTTGGACCGGCCAATTCACCTGAAATGCATGTTTTTGGAATGTGGGAGGAAACCGGAGTGCCCGGAGGAAACCCACGCAAGCACGGGGAGAACATACAAACTCCACACAGGAAGTCTGGAGCTGGATTTGAACCCACGCAGGAGGTTCCCATGACTTGAACTGTGCCACACATGCGCTAACCACTGCGCCGCCGTGCTGCCCCTAACACTGTTTATATTAAAGGGGAATTATATAGCGCATCCTAGTAGTTAAAAAAAACTTTACTCGTAAACAAAACAAAAAAAAAATAAAAATAAAAATATAGTAAAGTTTAAAATGACAGCAAACTCATCAACCAAAATGAAAACCTGCATTATTCCCGAGCCACGGAGACCACAAATGTTAAGAAAATCTTTATACTATCTATTAAGGCAACATGCCAATTTGAGCTTTAAAAAAAAAATTAAAAACTTGAAACTGGTGCGAGGGGTTAGGGTTAGGGTTAGGGTTAGGGTTAGGGTTAGGGTTACGGTTAGGTTAGGAAGCAACCTTTCTTTCCCAAGTTCCCCTAAATCTGAGGTCCTTGGGAAAGTAAGTATTTGCACTGGCCATTCAGGATACTGGAGCTTTCCTTGTTTTACATGCGTTTGTTTAGTCCATTTGGAAAGAGAGTGTTGAGTTTTATTATCCAGTGTTTTTCTGCCTTGCGTCTTTCTTCTTGCGTCCAATTGCTGTTTGTTTGTAGGCCCCATATTTCTAGTGCCTGTAGTCAATGGTGTAGGAAGTGGGCTACTAAGTGTGTGTCTGTTTCCCTGCTGTATCTGATGTTATAAATGTGTTGTGCTAATCTACATCTGATTGAATTTCCTGTCTCTCCTATTTATTTAATGTCACAGTGTTTACACTTTATGTTAGGGTTAGGGTTAGGGTTAGGGTTAGGGTTAACATTTTCTACGGACCCTTGAAGTTCCTTAATGGGGAAAAATGTGCCTTGGCCAGAGTGTAAATAGTGTGCATCTATTCTACAAAAGCATATTCGAGCCAAAGAGCTGCTTTGGGGCTCCGCAACCACTGAGGGGCCCCCAAGAGTGGTTAACTTTTTTGATGCTATCATTGTCCCCATTGTCACTTTGTGTGTCCACTCAAAAATATTACAACATAACTAAAAAAAAACAAATATCAAATATAGTGGTTGAAAACAGGGACCTCATATATTAGTTTGCTTTTATTCTGAAAATAAAAAATAGCATATAATTACTACAAAAATGCTACTACAATAATATCTCATCTCTCATTAGCCGTACCGCTTATCCTCATTAGGGTCGCGGGGGGGCTGGAGCCCATCCCAGCCATCTCCGGGCAGTGGGAAGGGGACACCCTGAACTGGTTGCCAGCCAATCGCAGGGCACACAGGGACAGACAACACATTCGCTCATTCACACCTAGGGACAATTTGGACCGACCAATTCACCTGAAATGTATGTTTTTGGAACGTGGGAGGAAACCGGAGTGCCCGGAGGAAACCCTCGCAAGCACGGGGAGAACATACAAACTCCGCACAGGAAGTCTGGAGCTGGATTTGAACCCACGACAGGTTCCCATGACATGATCTGTGCCGCACAAGCGCTAACCACTGCGCCGCCATGCTTATACTACAATAATATGATTTTACAAAATACAAAGTAATACAGATTTATTTACTCGCAAAATACTGTAAAAAAACAACTACAGTAATATTATAAAAATACTAAAGAAATATGACGAAAATACTACAGTGCAAATACTAAAACAATTCTACAAAAAATACTACTGTACTTAAATGCTGCTTTGGAAATACACCAATTATACTTCTACTAAAATACTAAAAAAATACCAATTCCTAACACTATAATATAAAGAACTACTACAGATATATTACTACAAAAATACTACTACAAGAGGTTTACAATAGAAATACTACAAATTACACCTATAGTGATACTACAAAAATTATCCTATGGAAATATCACAAAAATAATACAAAAATAAAACTACAGTAACACTGTTTTACAAAAATACTACAGGTATTCAACACACATTTCTATATGGACATACTACAAAATACACCAGAGATAGTAAATACTAGAAAAGACAATACTACAGGAAAACTACAAAATACTATAATCATAAAACTACTGTAATAATACAAAAATACATGAACATACCACAGATATACAAAAACAAAATCTACTTTCGAAATACAACAAAGGTACTACAGAAATACTAAAAAACTAAAGAACTTCAATAAAAATCAGACTAAATAATACAAAAAAAAAATACCTACAGTAATACTTCAAAACTAAATAACAAATGAGGTGCTTAAAACGGGGACCTAATGTACAATTTTGCTCTAATTGTTGTCGTTTGATGAAACAAATCTATTTAAAAAGAGGTACAAAAAGTCACATGCGGCCCCTGACTCCAAATAAAGTAGAACATGGAATTAGTTCTTGTAGGTATGCAAATTATCAAGTAAGAGGGGGCCTGTCACGACCGGTACAAGCAGTGGACCCAAATGCAAGTCGGGCAGCCGGGACGGGAGAACGGAGCGAGGTCAGAGATCGGAAACAAGTCGGGTAGCCGGGACGGGAGACGGAGCTTGGTCGGAGATCGGAACAAGTCGAGTAGCCGGGACGGGAGAACGGAGCATGGTCTGAGATCGGAACAAGTCAGGTAACCGGAGACGATCGGGAAGCCAGGGACAGGGGATCGATACAGGAAACAGTGGATGAAACCGATATAGGAACGTGTCGGGAACAGAACGGGAACCAGAGTCAAAAATGCTTGCCCTGCATGTGCGGAGGTTCGCTGACGGACTGACAAGGAGTGAGCAAAAATGACGCGCTTAAATAAGAGGAGGAGTAATAAGGGAACGAGTGACCACTGGGGTTGAACGAGTGAGCGTAGGTAGGGGCAATTGACAAAACATTACAGAGCCCAAAATCTAATTTTGCTTAGGGCCCCATGAAGGCTTAGGCCTTGGCTAAAAAAAGTTTGGAAAACAATGATTTGTTTCACAATAGCATTTTAATCTGTTTTGTGCTGTACATAACACTACAGCCAAATACAGAAATCTCCTCATTGCTTCATGTACTATGTATTATTAGGAATGAACAGAGTGAGGCTGAGATCATGAATCAAAGCCAGGAGATGGCGACAGAGAGTAGAAAAATTTCAAGTTACAGAACCCACCTTTAAAATATTGCAACAAGTATAGAGGACAACTCTCAAAATTAAAGGGACAGTGTGTATTATTTGACCACTAGATGTCGCGGTATTGTGTCATGCAACCGAAAACGTGTGCGAAACCACACAAACCTTTAAGCTGTTCAGTTTCTTCACATAGCTTCCAATGCATGATAAGGTTTGACAAGCCTTTTATTATAAATGTTTTTGCGTGACATGTAAAATGCAGGAGAAAATATAACAACCATGATACATTGCAGAGTCATCACATGGTGAAAGTGAGTGTGCATCTATTCTACAAAAGGTAAACATAGATATCCACAACAACCTTGGTCATTCAAATTCAAAGTCGTTTTGAATAAAAAATACTTAGTGTACAGGATGTGTTCATCTGTGAAACGTGAACTTACCCATAGACTACTAAATGTCGAATGTAATCCCTAGATGGCCACAGCAATGTAGGGGATGCCCCCGTCATCTGGTCCGGACTATCAACAAGTCTTAGAAAGAGTAGTGAGCCTGTGGGTGTGCAAGGCTATTTCAGGATGTGCAACTTTCAACCTCTATTTGTGTGTTTGCCACCACTTGTTTTTGTCTTCCACCTGCATGCTGTGTCAATACACCCTATTGATTTGTGTATGTATGTACTCTTGACAACATTTGTCAGGTGAAAGTGAAGACCAAAATAAACGTATCTGTGGCAGAATATAAAAAAGGAGGAAACAGAAAATTGCAGCACAACACTGTGTCAGTATTGTGGAGCAAGAAGAGTCTCAGTAAACATTAAGAAGTGATCACAACATCAATGTTGTGTATATAGACTTAAGTCCTGTTCACAGTGATTTGAAATGCGTCAATCACCCAGATGGGTCATACGAAAGACCCATTGCCTCCCTGTTTGACATTCAGAATTGAGGGTTGCAGTCGTGCAGTTGCTCAACAAACAATTCTTAAATGCGGCACGGCTGTTGCTCACCGCTCTCTTAGGTCAATGGTTCTACATGTGCCCTTGAGATTTATAAAGGCACTTCAGGGATAACGTGAGATTTAAATATCATTTTAAATGAAGCATTGATACTAAAGTCAATTAAAAGTACCGGTAGTCATGAAATGATATCAGTGTTCCAGGACAATTTTGCATGAAAACAATCTTTTACTTAATAAGCAATACTATAGATCTAAACAAATAATAAACACTACTGGAGTAGTAGTGGAACTGAGCAAGCATGTGGATAAGAGAGTACTCGGTTGGTCTGGACACATAGAGAGGATGGATGAGGAGCGAATGTTGAAGAGGATCTACAGAGCAGAAGTAAATGGAAGGAGACGTGGATGGATGGTGTTACGCGTGCACTGCAGGAAAAAGGTCTAAATATAGTGGAAGCTAGAGCTCTTGTTGGAGATAGGAATGAGTGGAGAGGTGTTGTAAAAGGATAGTGGGATGTTTAGACCCGTTATAGGGGATGAGCATGGCACCTGTATGATGCGGCGGGGGTAAACCAGTGTAAGCCGTCGGGCCCTGCTGCTGTGTCACCCTGACCCAAGTGACACGGCCGCTTTCTCTTGTCCCGTTTCATCTGGAGGGACGAAAACATGACCAACTTGGGTGCCGAGGTGCTTAACTCGTTTGGGTGTTTGGGTATTAAGGTTGGCCATGATCAAAAAAATGGTGTGTGTTATTTTCTACTTTTTCCCTTTTGTAAAATTTTCTTTGTTTTTGTCTATGTGTTTGTCTTGCTGTCGATCACCCCTCTCGGGGGGCATGACCAGGGTAGATAGATAGATAGACTGTTCAAAAATTTGGGGTCAGCCAGATAATGTTGTTTTCCATGAAAAGATAAACTTTTTTTATTGATCAAATGAGTTGCCAGGTAAATAGAAAGTATAGCTGAGACATTAAGAATGTTGAAAATTTGATTTTTATTTGAAAAAAATGATTTCACCCCTTAAACTTTTCTTTTGTCAAAGAATTGAATTCTCCAAACAACCCCAAACTTTTGAACAGTAGTATTCATAAATAAATACAATTTGTATTTTAAAAAACAAATTTGGTCTAAGGCAGTGGTAGGCAAACTTTTTGAGCCATGGGCTGTTATTTCTTAAAAGCTTTCGCAGAGCGACTGGGCAAGAAAGAAAAAAATATGATTGATTGATTTGATATTTGTATCCGCATATGCAGTCCCGATATGATACCTTGCCAATGTAAGAGGAGAAAAAAACCTTGTTTTTCCTAGTATGGACATACAATTTCATTAATAAGATTTTGAACCATTTAGAATTAAAGCAAAGTAATATATGATGCCTCCTTTTTGAGCACGGAATTTGCATTAAATATGCATTTACTGATGGTAGTCAGTAAATACAGCTACACTGGGTGCTTTGGGAGTGGCGCCTTTCTGTGGCGACATCTTGTGGACACATCGAAAACTATACATAGATTTGGCTTTCTTTTCTCATGTGCTTCTCTCACCATTGTCTTGCGGACCACATTTGGCCACCAGTTTGACAAGGGCTCTCAAGAAGAAGCTGGTCTTTCTTCAGGAGGTAGTGGTAGCCACCCTTCAACCAGATATGATCCTTCTTCCTAGGATCTCAAAGTCCATCATTTTAGCTCAACACACGGTGGTGGTGCGTTCAGGGACATTTAGTACGTTTGAGTATTGTTTTATAGTATTTTTGTAGTTTACAGTTAATTCCCCAAAATCCACGATACGGTCACTGCATTATTGTGATCTTAATGTCAAGTCAAGTCAAGTCATTTTTATTTGTATAGCCCTAAATCACGAAGAGTCTCAAAGGGCTTCACAGATTATTACACTATATTACACTGACTATTTTTCAGCCGACGAGAAGAGTAGGTTATTCATATGCTATGGAGTAGAAGTGAGAAGTGAGATCTCAGGGGGAAGAGCATTCCACAGCACCGGTGCCCGGATGGGGAACGCTCTTGAACCAGCAGAACACTTCTTTGCTCTTGGGATCACCAGAAGACCGGCAGTCTCAGATCGTAGGCTTCGGACCGGGACATAGGGGCAAATCAGATCTGAAAGATAAGAGGGAGCAAGTCCATGTATGATTTTGTATAATACTAAGAGAACCTTGAACTCACATCTAAGGCTAACTGGGAGCCAATGCAGGTTAGCCAAAATCGGTGTTATGTGATCATACTTTTTTGTCCTAGTTAAAAGCCTCGCTGCAGCATTTCGTACAAGCTGAAGAGACTTGATTCTAGACTTCGGGAGACCAGAGAGTAGTGCATTACAGTAATCGAGACGGGAGGTAACAAACGCGTGAATTATAATTTCCGCATCCGACTGAGACTGTATTGAACGGATTTTAGCAATGTTACGAAGATGGATGAAAGCGGTTCTAGTAATTTTCTTTACATGCGTTTCAAAGGATAGATCAGGGTCAAATATGACACCTAAATTTTTAACTGAGTCACTCTGTGTGATGTGACATTTGTCAATGTTCACAGCAGTTTTTGAGAATAAGTCACGGCATTTAGATGGACCAATGACTAACATTTCGGTCTTTTCAGAGTCAAGACGCAAGAAATTGAGTGACATCCACTCTTTTATCTCAATGAGGCAGGCCTCCAAATTTCCACAGTTTAGTGTGGGAGATTTCTCCAACGGAAGATATAGTTGAGTGTCGTCTGCGTAGCAGTGGAAGCTGATATTGTACTTGCGAATAATATCACCTAATGGAAGCATGTAAATGCTGAAAAGAAGGGGGCCAAGCACTGAACCCTGCGGAACACCACAGGTAACATTAAAGGGCTCAGATGTCATTTCGCCATATTTAACACAGTGCGTCCTATCTGAGAGGTAGGATCTGAACCACGAGAGGACGGTTCCTGAGAGACCAATCCATTTTTCCAACCGTTCTAGTAGGAAATTGTGGTGCACTGTGTCAAAAGCAGCACTAAGATCCAGCAGCAGCAAAAGTGATGAAGCGCCAGAATCCATTGCCAGTAGGAGATCATTTGTTACCCTGATCAGAGCTGTCTCAGTAGAGTGGTTAGCCCTGAATCCTGATTGCATAGATTCAAAAAGGTTATTCTCGGATATGAAATCATTCAGCTGCTGTGCCATTACTTTTTCAAGTACTTTAGAAAGGAAAGGTAGGTTTTACACAGGTCTATAATTACTTAAGATTTCTGGATCAAGGTTGGGTCGTTTCAGTGTGGGTTTAATAACGGCGGACTTAAAAGCTGCTGGAACTACACCTGAGGAGAGTGATATGTTTATAATTTAGCGCTAAATACTCATCCGGGCGTAACCAAGTTTCACAAAGACCAATACAGTTAAGTTTATAATCACGAATAATGTTGTCAACAAGTAAAACTTTAGGAGCAAGCGATTTAATATTTAAAAGACCAAATTTTAGCTTTGCTGAATCATTTGACTTAGCTGAAGTCTTTGTAGTCTTTGTAGAGATCGTCAAAAGATGTCGCCTTTGGGGCGGTTTGTGAAATGAAGGAGAGCAGATATTTTCTTCCACGTGAAAGAGTACCTTTAAATTTTGCTTTATAAACTATAGTACGTTGTTTAAAAAATGTAAGCACATCTTTGTAGTCTTGACGACAAGCAACTATCTGACAATGGTGTCCATTTATCTAAAACATAATTTAGTAATTGCATTTATATTTAGTTTATTTTGCTCGTGTTGGCAGATTTAGTATCGGAGTACTATAATTCAAAAGTAACTGAACGTAATCACGTTGCATTACTGCGAAACAGTGTTGTGGTATTGGGATTACGTTACCAAAAAAGTTTGAACAATTTTTATTGACACTTTCAACAGCAATTTCAAGTCAAGTCACATTTATTAATATAGCCCTTAATCACAAAAATGTCTCAAAGGACTGCACAGGATTACAATGACACAATTACCTGATCTTAAACCAACATGCGGGCAAGGAACAACTCAAAACCTCAGCGTGAGGAAAAAGAGAAACCTTGAGAAGGGACCCCACAAGTGGTAATCCTCCTTTCAGGATGACCAGGGTAAATTAGATTTAGCATTGCAGTACACAAACATAGTAAACACTAGGTAACATGTTGAAAATTTGTCCGGAAAGTGCATGAAAGCAATGACGCCCCCAGCCTGTAAAAACTAGTCCAGAAAGTCTATGACGGCCACCAATTAAACACATTCTCAATTCCATTATATCATATTCTAACAATATGAGGTTTGAACAATTTTTATTGACACTTTTAACAGCAATTAAACATATTCACAATTTCATTATATCATTTTCTAACAATATGAGGTTTGAACATTTTGTATCAACACTTTTAACATGAATTAAATACATTCACAATTTTATTATATCTTATTCTAACAATATGAGGTTTGAACAATTTTATCGACACTTTTAACAGCAGTTAACCAGTGTGTACAGGGCAATACAGTGGGACCTCGCTACTTCGCGCTTCGACGATCGCGGATTCAGAGCTTTGCGGGCCTAAAAAATAATAATAATATACATTTTTTTTTTTTTAAACATTTTTTGGTAAGCATTTTTGAAGGGGCGTCGCTACTTCGCAGATTTTCACTTTTCGCGAGTTGTTTTGGTCCCCATTAACCAGGTCTAAAAAATAATAATAATTTTTTGTTTTGTTTTTAAGGTGCGCCGCTACTTCGCGGATTTTCACTTATCGCGGGTGGTTTTGGTCCCCATTAACCGCAATAACCGAGGTCCCACTGTACTATTGTGCAGGGGCACAGCTCTGTCTTCTCAAGTGGGATTTCTTCCCACCCTCCCAAGCAGCATTTTAAAAGTTACCCTCCCAACCAAAACAGTGACGGGTCATTTTAACAGGAAATTTAAACAGCTAACAATACGATTGCTGCAATAGAAGACTAATTTTCCCAAATTCCCGACACAAAAAGGATCGTGTACATGTGAAAGCCTCGCATTAAAGCACGACGAAAGACTTAAAAATTGACGTTGTTCGCCGTTCGTGGCCTTGAAAGTGAACGCTTTCGCGGTTGTGAGAATTTTGAGTGTAAAGAGTGAAGAGCACTCGCTTGCCGGGTGAACATTTAAACATGGAAAGCGCCGCCGGACAGAAATGTGTGGTGACGTCAGTTGAGCTGAAAGCTTAGATCCAAGATGGCGGAGGTGAGCAGGCTCAGGAGCACGGCTCACTTCGAGCCCAACTGTAAAAACATGCGAACTAAGCAAGGTAAGCGCTCTCCTTTTCTCTTCGAATACAAACGCTTGAAGTCCGATAACGGTTGGGAAAAGGGCGGCTCGTTCGAATCTTTCTTTGTATCCCTTTAGTGTGCTCTTTCTGTAAGCTATGGAACCCGCGCGCTAGTCCACATTGGGCTTGTTTGTTTCACAACGACGCAGTGCTCGATGAACAATGGGGGAACACTGCTAAGCATTTGTTACTAAACCATATTTTAAACAGAAGCATGAATCCAAACCGTAGCTGGACATGAAAGCATCCTGGGCGGAACACCTGCCCCTTTCCTCCCGCTCCCCTGCCACTTTCACCTGGGCACGAAAGAGGCAATCGGTTTGGTGTTCCAGCTAAGAATTTCGCAACTCGAACACGCTGAGAGATAAACCCCGCCGTTCCACTAATAACCTGGATATTTTTTTTGCTCGGCCTATTATTAGGTCGCCCGCCTGGCATCTGTGTAACGAGGCTAATGTTTTGCTGCCTCTTGCTCACTGTTGTGTATCATCACTGCACTCTACGTACGTTTTCATTAGTAAAATAAAACCTCAAACCTAAATGTGTGCACAGCTACTGTTTTAAGTCAAAAATTTGAAAGTGTACCTTAGCAGAGCTGCACGATTTTGGCAAAAAAAAACTAATACGGATTTTTCAGACCTAAATTGCAATTGCGATTTTCGATTTTAAAAGAAAAGTGCATTTTCTGTTAAATGAAATGATCTGCAATTATATAGTGCTTTTTAAGTCAAGACTTCCCAAAGCGCTTTACAATGTACTTCACACGTACCCATTCACCCTTTCACACCCCAATAGCCTGCTTGGGGGCATTAGGGATTCAGTGTCTTGCCCAAGGACACTTTCACATACAACACGGAGGAGCAGGGAATCGAACCTGCGATCTCTTGATCGAGCGCTCTACCTCCTGAGCTAATGCCGCCCCAGTTTTTATTTCCGAGGAGAACATGGATATAGTGACATGCACACATAACTAACATGACTTGAATTGACTTGACATAACGTACTTAGAGACAGAGAGTATACCATCCATCCATTATCTGCACCGCTTATCCTCAGTAGGGTCGTGGGGGTGCTGGAGCCCATCCCAGCTTTCTTCGGGCAGTGAGCAGGGGACACAATGAACCGGTTGCCAGCCAGTCACAGGGCACATAGAGGAAGACAACTCACTCGCTCATTCACACCCAGGGACAATTCGGACCGGACAATTAACCTGACATGCATGTTTTTCGAATGTGGGAGGAAACCGGAGTGCCCGTAGAAAACCCACGCAAGGACGGGGAGAACATCCAAACTCCACACAGGAGGTTCCATTTCATGACCTCTTAACTGTGGTGCACACGTGCTAACCACTGCTCCGCCGTGCTGCCCATCAGAGAGTATACGACTTACAAAATATCAATTATAGATGTACAAAAAAAAACAGGGTTGCAGTTGTATAAATTGTCTCTATTGCCATAGTTGGTGTGCGTAAAAGGGAATGTGTGAAGTACATTATAAAGCGCTGTAGGAGGTCTTTATTGACTTGAAAAGCGCTATATTAAATAAATGCGAAATAGTATAAAACATTAAAATTGGAGGGCTATTCCTTTCAGTGTAAGAAAACAATTAAGAAGCTGGCAAGCTATACGTTAGAGCCGGTTCCCCGCGACTTCCGATGATAAAAATACAAGAATCACAAATGTAGTTTTCCACGTGTGGTAGCTCCAAGTCGTCCGCTTTATTGGTAATGGATTCGGCGTTTGTGACTAGACATGTTTGGCAGTGGTGGCTTAAGAGTCAATAGCCTAGCTGTTAAATTAGACATCCGACGCCGCCTCAGTCGATTCCCAGACGAGATAAGAATCCAGGGAGCACCCGCTGGTGATCAGCTTTTCCTTGTGCGTTTTTTGACTTTCCTCAGAGTCTAATTAATGAATTTATTTTCAATGTCGCGAGCTGGTTAGGCTACGAGCTGTGGCCTTTGTTTGGCGGTGTTTAGCCGACTGTCAGCTTACACCAGCCTATCAAAGTTGTGCACACGCGTCTTGCAGACTTTGCCTCGCCTTTATTAGTTGGTGCCATTAAAACCTGCTTCTGATTAGCCAGCAATGTTAAACCCCGATAATTGACAATTCTTGTCGGCCAAACACTCCGTCAAGTAAAGAAAGGGGAAATATGAATCCTTGAAAAAACCGCAGTGGTTTGCTGTTACGCTATCGCACTATGTCACATCGCGATATTGATTCGATTTCGGTTAGTCGCACAGCCCCACTCTCTATATCCCCGTGCGTCCTATATCCCCGTGCGTCCTATATCCCCGTGCGCCCTATATCCCAGTGCGCCCTATATCCCCGTGCGCCCTATATCCCCGTGCGCCCTATATTCCCGTGCGCCCTATATCCCCGTGCGCCCTATATCCCCGTGCGCCTTACGCTGTGGAAAAGATTGGAAATGCAAATAGTATTTGTTTCCGTAGTGCAGCGGTTCAAGACCCTGGTGGAAACATAAGAGGGATGGGCGCCACCAGGTTGTACTTGCCCAAGACACACCACATAAAATGGTGCCCTACGACCCTAGTGGTTAAGGGATCCAACCAACCAACCAACCAACGTGTTGGTTACCGCATGAGACTTGGATGGAGATTTGTCTTCCAACAAGACAATGATCCAAAACATAAAGCAAAAGCTACAATGGAATGGTTCACCAAAAAAAAACATATCAAGGTGTTAGAATGGCCAATTTAAAGTCCAGACCTCAATCCAATTGAGAATCTGTGGAAAGAACTGAAAACTGCTGTTCACAAACGCTTTCTATCCAGCCTCACTGAGCTCGAGCTGGTTTACAAGGTGGAAAATAAATATCAGTTTCTCGATGTGCAAAACTGATAGACATACCCCAAGTGACTTACAGCTAATATCGCAGCGAAAGGTGGCGCTACAAAGTATTAACTCAATGAGGCTGAATAATTTTGCACACCCACTTTTTCTTTTTTTATTTGTTAAAAACGTTTAAAATATCCAATATAGTGTGTTCTACTTCATGATTGTGTCCCACTTATTGTTGATTCTTCACGAGAAATTAGTTTTATATCTTGATGTTTGAAGTCTGAAATGTGGCAAAAGGTCACAAAGTTCAAGGGGGCCAGATAGTTTCGCAAGCCACTGTACTTTTTCGCATTCATTTATTTTTAGTTTCACGTTAATTCTTAATGGGGTTTTTAGATATTTTGTGTAGCAAATCTAAAAAATAGATTTGATAACTGGAATGTTTTTAATCTGAGGTTTTCTTTTGAAAAACCTGTTTTGGCCCACTGAAAACAAGTGCTAAAAAGATGTAAGAAAAACTACAGACACTTAAAGTGACCAAACCACAACATTTTTTTTTGCAGAACCTTTTGCAAAGAAAGAGAGAAGGGAAATTTAAGAATAAAAGGGAAAAAGAAAACCGATAATGAAAGTGGTTAAAAGAAAAAGAAGAAAAGAGGCAAAAACCAGAAAAGGAAACAATTTTTATTTTACCTGTAGCAGCAAGATTACAATGATGTCGGCTCCATCTAAGTGAGGCTAATGTTATGTAAAATAACTGCAATTTCTTCTGCATATGAGTATTTTAAAAGATGGATGGTTCTTTCATAGTTCGTATATTTGCTTTTTATTTTAAATTGCTATTTTTTTGTATTTTTATTAATTACATTTTTCCTACCAGGAGTCGCTTAATACACACTGTCCCTTTCGACTTTCATATTAAGGCTGGAGCCTCAAACTTATCACCCCCCGGGCTGCGAGCTTGAGTCCCCTTGCTCTAAGACATAAATAAACGCTAAGTCATTCTTCATCACATTCACCAAAGAGTTGTTTCCTCCATTATGCTTTTTTGTTCAATGCAATTGATCAAAACTGTATTTGCTTGAATGTTACTTGAATATGCCATGATATACAAGGTCTGCTTTGTAAACTTTGCAAGTTTTATCGGCTTAAATGCTTCCAAACTTTAGAAGCTTTCGTACGCGTACATCTAATTTCTTTACCTTAACGTCGACATGACACACTGCGCATGAGGGACTTCCAGCAGAGTTCACATTCATGCCTCATTTTGTTGAAAAAAAAAAAACGTGTCTGGAAACAATATGCGACAACGGAATTCATTGTCGACTATTTCTAATATTGATTTTGGTCAACGTCAACTAATTGCTGTTTTCAGCCTGTTATGTTACCTCGCCTCTTAAATAGGAAAATAATTCAAATAACCTTCCACATATCCGTCAAAACCCGTTTCATAGTTCAAGTGCCTTAAAGAGAGAGTGATGAACAATTCATCCCTATACCTGACTAAATGTTTTGCAAGAGTTCATCAGAGTCCTGTTATTGAGGCATCCTACGCCTTGTCAATTTCTGGTTTCTTTATAAACACGAGCTTTTTTCCACTAGCTTCTGCTGCTTGCAGGATGTTCATGTTGACTGTGGCCTACAGCTCCAACCAACACTAAGCTGCTCTTGTTAATTGCTCTAGGTAAAATATATCCCATTTGGTTGTTTCTGTCTCACGTTTAGTTCACACCGGTTGTAAAGTCATGTTCCTTGTCTAGATACTCATTTTTATTTTGTACCTATTCAAAGAATTTGAGGTGTGCTTGCATTTTTAGCTAAGTGATATCCTAGTTTACAGAAGTGCATACTTTTCAAAGGTAAGATTCTTCCAATTTGTTATTTGATAGACTCACACCTAGCCGAGAATGTTTACATGCTGTCCATTGTAACAGGGTTCCCGGACATCTTTAAAATCTTACGGCTTTCAATTCATCATTCTAAAAATAAGCCCTTAATTGGCGTTACAATTTCTTAAATCCAATTTTCAAAAGTCTTAAAGTGAACACATAAGATATATATTTTTGGAACTAAAATGATTTAGTAACATGTATCACTTGTCTTTTTTTAATATTCACTGATTTACTTGAGTGGGAACATGGTGTGACCACAATAACTATGAAAACATGATGTGATTTCAGTCGGACGCATGTTTTAAGTCAACCCTCAATACACAAAGCGACTTGGGACAGATACGTTTACTTCGGACCATGGCAAAATGTATACATCATGTTTTTGGACATGGCTAAAATCTGTGCCGAGTACTGTGTACTAGGCATGATGTATTGTGTGCAAGAATTATTTGTGTGTTTTTGTGTTTAAATTGTGTGTTGTTTGTCAACTTAGTCTTAATTTTGATTTCAAAAGGAATTAAAACGTCTTAAAGTGTTGGATTTAACTTGCCTGAAGCTGTAGGAACCCCGTGTAAGTACACTTTTGTGGAGGGCTAATAAATGTTGCAGACGTTGTGACCATGATATCACCACTGACACCAACTGAAGTCGATGTAAAGTTATTTTATTTAAGTAAAGCATTGACAAAAAAGGCACTACATTTAATCATTATAATGGTCCATTGAAGATGATCACTACTTATAATTTGTTGTTAAACTGCATTATATTGTCCGTTTTTAGAGATAGATATAGTTTGTGTTGGCTAGTTTTAAGTCATACAGACTAGAAAACCCTTATCATGCTCGCATGTGTACTTTAATACCACCACGCTGCTCTTATTGTGCACCCTGCCCTCTTGATCTCTCAACAATTGGAAATTTGCCCTACTCGCATCCACCAGAGGGGCCCTGGAGAGTTGGTATTTTAAAAGGCTGAATCGGTTTAGTTGAGAATGCTTTCAAATTCCTGAAGTTTAAAAAGAAATTGACTTAGTTTTCAATGCTCACTTTCTTTGGTTGGAATCAGTTATCAAAACTTTCCTGTAGTGGTTAAATTTGTTTTCAAAGTTCAGGCAACTAAACTGTATATCAGGCACAGTACATTGCTGCCTTCTTTTAGTTGATCAGTGTTGGGCTTCAGGATTGAAACAGGAAATTTAGGCATACACTATGCTCCTACAAGTCTATAGAAAGCAGTTGACATCCTGAAATAAGTGTGTACACAAGTAATATGCTTAAACAGGTTTTAGTGCGTAGTGTATTTTAATGAGCAATGTTATTTAGCTAATCACACAGGTGACTGTGTTCTCCAGCCACTTATCTATTTTCTTGCTCTATCTTTAGTTCCTTCTAAGGAATGCAAGAAAAAGTTGATTCACTGAAACCTTCTTTGGTTCTCTTGTCAAGCTGTTATACTTCGTTCGTAAAATGACTGCATCAATTTTAGGAATTTAAGTGAAGATCCTGTCAGACCAGATCTGGCTATTATCTGCCCTTGACTTTTCAAACCCAAAGGTGAAATGTGAAAACTACGCATGAATTATCTGTCAAAAAAACTAAATTGACTTTCAAAAAGTTTAGAAGTTTAGAATAAACATTTGCCTCCCCTGGTATCATACCTTCTTTAACAACCACACTATAGTGATTAGTAATCTAATTGAAGAAAGTTATCCTTAAATTGTAATGGCTTCAGTAAGAACATGTGCTAATGACCAAAATACAAGGGTCTGTCCTGCTGATGGGCATGATGAATTGTGATTAAACTATGAAGAAACTCTGTTCACACAGCTACCAAAACATTCAGTGCTTCTGTTATCAAACTTTCAAAGCGATTAGTGTATGTCACTATATAAGTGAAGTGGATTGTGCCTGCCCAAGGGCCTTGGCACAAATCCTCAGTGTTGCAAGCGTGCTTTGCAAACAACTAGTTTTTTTTTCCACATGAGAGATTACAAACGTCGGGGTGAGCATGTCCTACCCGGTAGGTCATCGGTGAATAGCCCTGTGATTCTACTTGAGAGAGCAACGTCCCATATTTGGAATCCGCGAAGGAGACATGGGGATTAAGAAGTTAATGCCACATTGATACTGTTTCTCACCTGGTATGGTCAAAATTGATGCATGAGCGGCAAACTTGACCTCATCAGGCTGTGGTTACCATTTTAAGTAAGTGCTTCCTTGAAAAAACAGGCCAGGTTAACATCGGTTCAGCAGGGAGAAGGTGGCTAATTTTAGTTTGCCCTCCTGAGATGGACATGGACAATCTTGCTTTATTGTGGATTAACATAGCAGGGTCTCAAGCTACCTTTTAATCGAGAACAACTACAAGCGGGGAATTAATACATCACAAATCCGGACAGTGTTTTTGCTTCAAGGATTTACATTTTTCACAAAGTTGATGAGCGTGACTACCTGCAGCTGGGTGTGTGGACAGCATACAGGATCCTAATTTGTATGTTGGTGAGTGCTGTTTGAGATTATGAGGTTAAGCACATTTGAATGGGAAATCATTGGAATGGTTCGAATGAGTAATGCTGCTGTCGTGCTCATTCAAGGATGTCCAACGAGTTACCCCATGGCTGGTAACTAGCAAGACCACACTTCAAGTGATCCTTTAGTTGCCATAATATTCACACAAACAACACGATACAAAAAATACATTTTTGGGGGTTGAAAAAGCCTTTGCTTGATAGTCCTGGCATACATATCATTTGGTACCTACATTTGTTTTGGGAGGAGTCATAAAGCGTGACCATTTCTATAATTTATGGTTTCTCACTGTCCTCCTTGTTGTCAGTCCTTGCTGTAGAGCCAAGGCACTCTTTTCATTTTCTATTTTTCCTCACCAAAATCCTCAATGTAGTGTCCATCCAAAATAATTAAAAAAATATTACTTTGTACCAGTTACCTGGTTTTTTTTTGTTTTTGTTTTTGCATAAATGATAATGTTGGATAAATCGAGTGTATAAAATTTTGTGATCACAATGGCTCAGTGAGTAACCCAGGTCATTCCCTTTGTTTAATGATTTTTGTGTATTTTGGGATATTACTACGTTTTTAACCTGTTATACTATATCTTTATCATGTTTTTCGACAGTAAATAGAAAAAGTGTTACTTAAAATTGGCAAGTAAAAACATTTTTTTTTACTACTACTGTCAATTTGTATTCTACTTTAATCTAGTCAGTGTCTGAAACTCATGACAAAATGTTACCGGACACCAGGGCAGACAACTCTGAATAGCCATAAAGTTGCTTGCCCCATCTTTCTCAACTTGAAATGCAATATAGATAGATAGATATACTTTATTCATCCCCTTAGAGAAATTCACACTTCCAGCAGTATCCTTGTGTTGAAAATAAAACAATAATAAAGTGAAAGGAATATAATACATAAATACCCAATGTAATGTGTTGATATAGAGTACTTAAATAGCGCTACATAAAATACACACTGTAATAAAAATAGAGTAATATGCAAATGTGGGGGTTTGGTTTAATGTGGGCTTATACTCCCCCGGGTGGAGTTAAAGAGCCTCATGCCATGAGGAAAAAATTATCTCCTCAGTCTGTCCGTGGAACAAGACTGTGACAGCAGTCTGTCACTGAAGGTGCTCTTCTGTTTGGAGCCAAAAAACCCGTTGTTGCAAAGTATTAAGGATTGATAATCAGAATATATAGCAGACACTTTAAATTTAAGTTTATTATAAATCTACTTAGAACATTCATTGCATGTATATGACATTGCTGTATTCCATCTGCCATCAGTATGTACCTGTATTTACACATCTTCATTCATGCAATGATTGCATTGCGTCGTCTGCTACAAGCCACGCGAACTCCTTTCCACGATGCTTTTAATGTACGTTTACATTTTGGAGCGTCATACATTTTGTTAGCTTCTTTCGAATCTTTCTTCTGGGGCTGAGGTTTTGGCTTGGTTCCTAACCACTTATCAATTTTTCTTGTGTTCTCTGTGCGCCTACTTTGGAAAATGATATGCAAATGTGCGACCTTATATCACCGGAAGTCCGGAAGCAGGAAGTTATTCGATGCAGGCTTCTGATTAGCTGCCGAGTATGCAATTTGCCAAACGAACCATAATTTCCAAACCGAACAAAGATTTCAAGATCGGAATAAAGCAAACGTTTGATTTGAAAAAAATAAAAATTTAAAAACAATTTTTTTCCCCCCCCCTTGAAAAAGTTGTCGGCCACCCGGGCAGAGACGTTGTGTAAGTTGTACGCCCGACATAAAAGTTGCACGCCCCGGGCGTCCGGGCAGACGTTATTTCAGACACTGATCTAATGTATTATTTCTTTGCAGTCCAATCTTGAACAACTTCATCAAACAAAATAAGATATTTTAAATGTTTTCCTGTACCACTTTAGGGCTGCAACCGACAATTATTTCAATAATTGAAGAATCAGTTTATTATTCTTTTGATTATCGAGGAACCGTATTCATTTTTAATTTCCTCCTATCTTTAAATATTACGTTAATATAAAGTTTTGAAAAGATGGAAAAACATAGGGCATAACACAGTATTCTATAATCAACATTCCTAATGTGAAAATAATATACAATATGTCTGGGAATCGTTATTAATATTTTGTTATTTTTGCTTAATATAGTTTATAGTAAATTTCTTTCTTTTTTTCTGTATTTTTGCAGCACTTTCGGTTCCCGTGTTAACTTTGTAATGGTTAACTATTAAATGCCAATTTTGTTTGTAATGATGCAATGTTCAATAATTAAGGATATTGTGAGCTCGAGGATTTTTTTTATTCTGTCATTCCCTATATTACATGTTGATAATGTCTGTGTATTTTCTGTATAGCCCTTCGAGACTTTTTTTGATTAAGGGCTATACAAATAAACTTGACTTGACTCAGGGAGCCTTCTGTCAGACCAAAGTGGTACTATAACTTTACAACTTCACAATGAGATCAAATGCACTCATTTGCATTGATTGACGTGCTTAGCAGCTCATAAATTGCACAACACGATTAATCGACAAATTAATTAACGCTTTCAATAATCGATTTTTGATTCATTGTTGCAGCCCTATACTACTTCATGAGTAGACAAGTGTATATAAAGAAAATTTGAATCTGCTGCCAGCTACGTATATGGAGGGAATGATGCAATTACTCGGAAAAAGCAACGATGCTGAACAATGGGACGCTATTTTTTACCAAGATAAAATTGGGTACTTTCCTGCTGCACTTGTAGTTGGAAAAACACCGCTGTGGACACTGTCCTCGTACTTTTTGGTGCATAGCTATTTTTAAGTGTGACCTGGATCCTTGCACCATTATAAAATAGAACAGAAATTAATAGATCCGACAGAGAGGCATACACTATGTATCACACGCAGAGCAAATAGGGCGGCCGAAACAACAGCGAGCGACATTTTAGTTGCTATTCTTGATAGATTAGTTGTATTATTTCTTCCTTATTATGAAAAACCCATCACAAATGACGGTAGAAAAGGGTCTCAATTATTATATCTATCTTCTACCCTGGTCATACCCCTCTAGAGGGGTGACTGACAGCAAGACAAACGCATACAAAAACATCCATCCATCCAACCATTATCTGCACCGCTTATCCTCAGTAAGGTCGCAGGGGTGCTGGAGCCCATCCCAGCAATCTTCTGGCAGTGGGCAGGGGACACCCTGAACTGGTTGCCAGCCAGTCGCAGGGCACACGGAGACTGACAACTCACTCGCTCATTCCCACCTAGTGACAATTTGGACCTGCCAATTAACCTGACATGCATGTTTTTGGGATGTGGGAGGAAACCGGAGTGCCCGGAGGAAACTCACGCAAGCACGGGGAGAACATGCAAACTCCACACAGGAGGTTCGATCTCATGTCTTCAGAACTATGCGGCACACACGCTAACCACTGCGCCGCAATGCTTCCATCATACAAAAACAAAGAAAATAAAAAGGGAAAAAGTAGCAAAAACACACAAACAATTTTGGACCATGGCCAACCTAAATGCCCAAACACCCAAACAAGTTAAGCACCTTGGCACCCAAGTTGGTCATGCTTTTGTCCCTCCAGATGAAACGGGACACAAGAAAGCAGCCATGTCACTCTGGTCAGGGTGACACAACACACTCTTCTGTTCAACTGCAGGGCCCGACAACTTTCACTGGTTTACCCCTGCTACATCATACAGGTACCCTGCCCATCCCTTAGAACGCGTCAAAACATCCCACTATCCTTTTACAACACATCCACACTCATTCCTATCACCAACAAGAGCTCTAGCTTCCACTATATTTAGACCTCTTTCCTGCAGTGCACTCATAACACCATCCATACACGTCAATCGCGGCCTTCCTCTTGGTCTCCTTCCATTTACTTCTGCTCAACATTCGCTCCTCATCCATCTTCTCCATGTGTCCAAACCAACCGAGTACTCTCTTATCCACATTCTTGCTCAGTTCCACTACTACTCCAGTTCAGTCTCTTACAATTTCATTTCTCAATTTTGTCACTCCTAACATACTTCTAAAACACTTCATCTCAAAATCATTTAATTTCCTTCTCAAAGCTGCGTTTAGGCTACAAGTCTCTGCACCATACAACAGTCAGCACAATCACACTCTCATACAGTCCCCTCTTAACATCCACTCATTCCTATCACCAATAAGTGCTCTATATACAAAGTTGTTTTCATGGCATCAAGGTGTCCAAAAACGCTAATGATCTTGTAATGTTGGCGATCTATGAGGAAGTCGTCAGCCCCATACCAACTTCACACAGAAATGTACTCTGATTTATCAGCTGACACTCTTACTGTCATGCACTTTCTGGACAAATTTTCAACATGTTACCTAGTGTTTACTATGTTTGTGTACTGTAATGCTAAATGTAATTCACCCTGGTCATCCTGGAAGGGGTATACCACTTGTGAGGTCCCTTCTCAAGGTTTCTTTTTCGTCACGCTAAGGTTTTGAGTTTTTCCTTGCCCGCATGTTGGTTTAAGATCAGAGGCGTGTTCAGGAGAGTGAGTGATTGCTATCGCGAGCTATCGCTAGCTTCTGAACGGCCAGTGAATATTGAGCGCTCGCGTGCCCGAGTAATCACGGGAGAAAGACCGCTTACTTTGATTTCCAACATGGCGTCGACAGTGCAGAAGATGGAGGATCTCACCCTGACGAGTGCTGTTGGCGATGTAATATATCGTCTTACATTGCCTGGTAATGTTTGTGAACAATGCAAGACAGGTATGACCATTCCACTGCGTTTAGGATAACCTTAACTGTGTCAATATGCGAACTGTCGCTCATATCAGCCAACTCGCTCAAAGCAAGCTGTAGAACAAAATCCATTGTACTGTCGTCGGCCATTTTGGATCAGTAAGGCAATCACAGTGAGCGATTACAAAACGTTCAGCAGTGCGCGGCAAGCGATTATCAAGAGACTACATGTCTGATCACTCTCCTGAACACGCCTCTGGTAATTATATCATTGTAATTATGTGCAGTCCTTTGAGACATTTTTGTGATTAAGGGCTATATAAATAAATTTGACTTGACTACTGGAAATGTAAAGCAGGGTATATACACTTTATATTTTTCTCTTCTAACTGACCTTCATGAGTTTTAGATGCGTCACTTTACTGTTATTTCTTGGCGCATCTAATGCTATAAAAGAAGGAAAGTTTTCTTTAAACTGTCGTTGCAGATAACTTTGTATGTTCATAACCTATGACAGAACGAACTCATTTTGGAATTTTTAGGGGGTGTCCAGCTTTCTATTTCGTGGTGATATACCAAATTAACGTGTCAGGGAGGAGCTACATGTCCTGCTGTGAGGCTGAGTTCTATTCGACCCAAAAGCAGCGTAAACTTCAATCTAATCAAAATAAAACACTTACTGTTGAACAAATAACTTTGTTCTGGTTCCCATTAATCATCTTCACATTGAGTTGAACGAGAGGGTTACAACATGCCTTTAGATCCAAGCGGCGCCGCCGCGAGCGGCAGCCTTTCCAGCAGCCTTTCCAGCAGCTCCGTGTCATTTCGTACTTTTTGTGATTTATTGTTTTAAGTGTCTGCTTCTATCCTTGTTGTTTTTCCTCCCGTTTGACAACTACACTTTGGATTAATTTTCTATCCTATCGTTATGCGTTTATTTGAGGAATCAACTCCTTGCCCTGAAGAATTCTCTTGCCGGCGTGATGAGGGCGCCCTATCGTGGATGGAGAGCCGGAGCTAGCTAAGCGGCTAGCGGCGTTATAAGTCTTCGGTACCGTCCGTACTCATGGTAAATGTGAACTCTCTACCAAATAAGACCGACGAACTGGCTGTGCTGGTGAAAAACATCAAAGCGCACAGGGAGTGCAGTTTGCTGTGTTTTATGGAAACGTGGCTCACGTCTAGAATCCCGCACGCTAACGTCGAAGTATCCGGAGCTATCAGCGCTGTTAGACAGACACGAAAGCCTGCAGGTAGCGGAGAGGAGGTGAACTCGCTAACACGGGGTGGTGTATCCCTGAGCACATCTGCTGCAGGGACGTCAAACTTTTGGACTAGCGTGTGTCATCCACTCCGCTGTGGCTAAACTACAACAAGCACCCGAGGGCATCTTGTTAATCTGTTAATAAACAACAAAGGAGACTGCTGGAAGTGTGAATTTCTCTACGGGGATAAATAAAGTATCTATCTATCTTTATCCACTTAATCCAACACTTCTCCAAATGAGTTTTTGGCTGAGGAAAAGGGACGAACCTCACCCCTACCAATTCTTCCGGATAACTCTGATCAACGTTCCAAGTGCCGCGGACACATGTTCTAACCATTTTTGATACAAAACACTGTATTTTTAACAGGTTACAAAGCTACGCTCAGAACAAAATAAATTTGTAAGTAGAGGTACCACTGTACAAGCGTGTGGATCACGTGATACAAAGATGGACGACCTAAATTGGCAGCCACCGGCTGTCGTCTTCCTCACGTTCTGATTGGCTGAGAACAAGCGCTGTCGGATCTATTAATTCAGTGAAAGTCCTTCATGCATGTTCTATGGCCCGATTACCCAAACAGAGAAGAGATCACGGACTATATGTTTTTTTTAGGCTCAAGGGGAGTTCAAGATGTCGTTCAACGCAGTCACAGGCCTGGTCTAGCAAAACCCGGAGACCTGGATGACGACTTTCTTCCAGAGGAGATGAACGCTGACTGGGCTACAGAGGACGGCCTTATGACTGACGAAGGCAATCAGGAATTACAGGTTAGACCTTGTCGACATACACATGATCCTTGATTCAGTTAAATTGATCATACTGCTTGAAACGTCTGGTCTGGCCAGGAAGCGGAGGATGAGAAGGCCCGTCCCGTGCAGATCCTGCTGGCCAATGAGGACGAGCACAGCTTCGAGCTGGACGCCACCGCGCTGGAAAGGATCCTGTTGCAAGAGCATGTGAGGGACCTCAACGTAGTGGTGGTGTCAGTGGCCGGTGCTTTCCGCAAGGGCAAATCTTTCTTGCTGGACTTTATGCTGCGCTACATGTACAATCAGGTGAGACAAGGTTGCTGCTTTCAGTAAACATGCTTGTCCAATAACGCTCTGATGTTTGTTGACATGAATAACAGAATGTGATACTTTGCAAGTGTGGCAAAGGAGGTTCAGCTTACAACCATGTGGTCTTTCACACTCACTGTAATGCATGATTTGGAATGTGGAATTCTCACAGCTGTGACACAAATGTCCAAGTGCAACAAGTTTTAACAGATTCTTGATGATAAGTCTTCTTTATCATTTTTAGTCATCGAAAAATGGCCACTTGAATTATTCTAATTAATTTTGAATAATCTTGAGTATCTTAAAATGCTGTGTGAAGCACTCTTGTCAACAAAATATATCTATAAGCCATACCTTAAAAACCCAAATTTGCTATTAATTTGAAAGTGCGCCTTATATACCGCACAATACAGTGGATAAGATTGGAAGTGCATACACGAAGTTATACAGTACACTACCGTATTTTTAGCAATGATTGATTAATTGATGATCACTGCTGGCCAAAATTAAAATACCTTGTATGCAATGGAATTGGAACCCGGGTCACGGGGATGAAGGCACTGACACTAGAACACAATTGTTACAGGTTACATATGAAAACACATTAAAGCTTATCATTGTCAGTTTTTTGCGCTTGGTACACAAAACAGATTTGCATCTGGTTGGGTAAACAAGTATCTCCAATTCTTTACCGTTACGAAAGCCCGAAATGGAAAACAGTCATTTAACAAAATACTATACAAGCTAATTTACATAGATATTCATATCAAACCACACCATTACAGATGCACAATGTTATGTATGAATTGATGTGAAAAAATAATATTTTTTGGGGCGGCACCTTATAATCCAGTGCGCCTTATTGTGTGTAAAACACGGTAATGTCCGTACATCCTGGGTACCTCATGGCCAAAGTCTTGAGATTCTAATGTTTGCCCAATTTTTCTTGGCTTTTACTTGTGTGTGTCGATAGCAAAACATACACTGGATTGGAGGGGACGATGATCCACTGACTGGCTTCACCTGGAGAGGAGGCTGCGAGAGGGAGACTACTGGAATTCAAGTCTGGAGCGAAGTCTTTGTGGTGGACAAGCCAGACGGCAGCCAGGTAGTCCTACCCAAGAAGAGGACAGATGGCAATGTTTGAATAATGGGGCGATGCATCACTTCTACGTTGATGTTATTAAAGGTGGCAGTCCTTCTCGTGGACACACAGGGAGCCTTTGACAGTCAGTCGACCATCAAGGACTGTGCCACAGTGTTTGCCCTCAGCACAATGACCAGCTCTGTGCAGGTTTGGTTTATTCTAAACAATTTGTTTTGAAAAAAACTGTCTTGTAACATGAAATCACAAGGCACATTTCTTTTATTTTCAGGTGTACAATCTCTCGCAAAACATTCAGGAAGATGACCTGCAGCATCTTCAGGTGTTTTTCATTTTCTGGAAATTGTCACAAACTCCAGTTTGTTTTCATTTTGTATCCTCCGTCCATGCAGCTCTTCACGGAGTACGGCCGGCTCGCACTTGAAGAGATCTACTTGAAACCTTTTCAGGTGCTACTAATCGACTTTGCAGACAGTTTCATTCATGTTTCTCTGTATTTTAGACTAATAAGTTCTGTTTTTATAGTCCAGCTGCATTGTCATCTTATTAAATGTAATTTTTCTTCAGTCCCTTATGTTCCTTATCCGAGATTGGAGTTTCCCCTACGAGCACGACTATGGCCTGGAGGGAGGCAATGCTTTTCTGGAGAAGCGGCTTCAGGTGAGACTTGTCTGAGATATTCAATATACACACATCGATGTACTGCCTAAACCATCTTCTAAGACACATGTGTCAAACTCCCGGCCAGCGGGCCACGTCCGGCCCGCCGTGTAATCATATCCGGCCCGCAAGACCATTTTACATTATTATTAATGGCCCGTTAGTATGAACAACGCAGTCTCAACCCTGGACATCATATTCTGACGTTTTAGTCACTGTACCTATTCCTTCATATCTGACGTATACTATGCTATATACCAGACATGGGACCAAGTCACACATGTGCAAGTCTCAAGTAAGTCCCAAGTATTTTTTTCTTGGGCAAGTCAAGTCAAGTCAAGTCACAGGCTGTGTCAAGTCAAGTCAAGTCAAGTCCTGTAATAGGTCAAGTCAAGTCCAAGTCAAGTCACCTTTGGCGTACTGTTGTAATTTTAGCTTCAGAATCTGATCTTAATAAAGTGAAAGGCAATATATAAGAAATCAAGTAATCATCCTTGGCTAATGTGCCTAACCTGTAATAAAATATTTGTATCCTAAATACTCATGTTCAGTAAAATACATCATAGACTCAAACAAACAGTGATATCGTCAGTATTTGGTATTTATTGACAGAAAAAGTGATCTGTAGATCGAAACCCAAACTTTTACTTTTTTTTTACTTTTACAAAGTAACAATAACAGCTAAAACAAATACTAACTTACAGAGGATTAAACTGTCACATTTCTCTTGCTCTTTTCTTTGCAGATTTCTCTCTCACACGCTTTCTGTCACTCACTCAAACAGTATATCCATAAGTCAATCCCTTTTTATGAGGAAACAAATAACAGCTAAAACAAATAGCTTATTATTATTAAACTTTGTTACATTTCTCCTCTCTCTCTCACTCACACACTCACACACACTCACACACTCTCACTCACTCACTCACTCACTCACTCACTCACTCACTCACTCACTCACTCACTCACAATGACACAAATTAACTCACTCACTCAGTCACTGTATATCCATCAGTCATTCCCTTTTTACAAGGTATTGCATTTGCAAAATAGAAGATTAGACAGGGTCTTATCTGCAAGCCGAGCTCGATGGGGTCTCATAATGATTCCACCATGGCTGAAGACTCTTTCCACCGGGGAACTTGAGGCTGGCACTGACAAAGCTTTCATTGCAACAGGAAAAAGGGCAGGGAGGACAGCCCTGTTTGCGTCCCAGAAGGACAGACAAGGCTGCCCACAACAAAGAGAAAAATAGTTATTTAGTTGTGTCTCTGGGTTGGTGGTTGGGTCCTGCTTGCGGCGTTTTTTGTAGCCTGAGAATAGGCCAGTGCTGTCTTCTTGCTGGCTTTCGCTTTCCTCCTCTAGGAATTCAGGACTCTGGGATGTTGTGTGAGGTTGCACCTCACGTAGAATCAGATCTAATTAAAACAAAGAAAAAAAAGGGCAAGCGTAAGATCTCATGAGCATTATTCAAAATTGAACATCCACAGTTTGATACGCTTGCAAAATCATCTCTAAAATGGATTATAATACTCATATAACTGTTTTGAATTACATTTCCATAATTTGATAATGGTGACACGCCTAAGTGTACATCACGTTAAAAAAAAAAAATCCACTGACCTTTTACCATGTCAACAATGTTATTCTTGACATCATCGGTGACAAGCACATCATGCTGAAGCCACATCATGGAGAAAGCCGGGTCCAGGACAGCTGACCTGATGTAGACTGGGTCTGCAAATGGCAGCTCTTCCCCTGATGCAGCTGACAACATCTTCACATTAACGAAGATTCCCCGGAACCGTTTCTTCAAAGAGAATTGCAGGCTATGGATCATGCTTCCCAGGAAGCGCACTTGCGGCTTGAGTCTTTCCAAGTGGTGGTTAAGAGACAATACACAGGGGAGGACAGAGCTAATCGTCACAATCTTCTCTCCCTGAGTAAGATCAGTGGCCTCTGCAAATGGCTGTAGCACATCACAAAGTTCCTTCATCAAGTTCCACTCCCTAATTGAGAAGACCAGCTCACTGTGTCCCGTGTTCTGAACAACACTGCACAAGTCCTGGTGACTGAATGAGAGCACTGCCTTGACTTGTCGGAAAGTTGAATTCCACCGTGTGTTTACAGCAGCGGGTATCCCTCGCTGATCAAACTTCTCCTCAAACGCATCTTTAAAGGTGCTGGATGTATGCAAGAGAGAGCTAAGCTTGGAGCATTTTGCAAAGGAACTGTTCATGATCCGTGCATCCTTGAGACCATCACCAACAGCTAACTGCAGAGTATGCGCAAAGCATTGCTGACGTTTAGGGCTTCCTCTGTTGATTGTGCGGTCCACAGTCTCCCAGTCACCTCTGGAGAGGTCTTCCCACAATTCTTCATCATCCAGATTGTCATCATCGGTTACTTCGTCATCTTGATCCTTCGGAAAACAGACTGAAAATGCTCGCTTCATATTCGCAGCATTATCACAGATTATGAAGTCGAGTTTTTTCCGAATGCCATAATCCTCACACAGGGAATCAAAGGCTTCAGCAATGCGCTCTCCTGTGTGAGATCCCTTGAATCTGCTGCATGCCAGCAGGTATGACTTCAGCATGACTCCTTCTGAGGTTGTTAAGACATGGCCAGTGACTCCCAAAAAGCCGCGCATCCTCCTATCTGACCAAATGTCTATGGTAACCGACACATGGTCTACACCAGCAAGAATCACTTTGATCTTTTCTTGCATGTCTGCAACAAGTGATTCTATTGTTGAAGTTATTGTTCTGCGGCAGATAGGCTGGTATTTGGAGTCGACCACAGACATGAAGTGCCTGAAATGTTTATTTTCCGTCATTGAAAGGGGCATGCTACATCCAATCACAAGATCTGTAACAATAGCATTGGTTATGGACTTCTGTTTGGGATGATTTGCTGAATATGCTTCCAGAGGACGAGACTGGATGAACTGTGATATTGCAGGCTGTGTAGTATCAGTGCAGGCGTTTCTTGTCCTTTCATACTCTGCATATCTGTGAAGCAGATGCAAAAACAAGAATGAGATGTCCTGTATGGTTGGGCAGACATGAAATCATGACATATGGTTAAAAAAACAGTTGTTTGAAACTTTCTGTATTTTTTTTTATCTATCTTCTGGATGATATTACTTAATATCAAATCAACTGTAACTGAAGCTTTTACCACATTTTTTTACTTTTTTATGCTCATAAAGCTGGTATATCTTAACCATGTGATAGTTAATAAATAAAACAATTTATTTAACATTTCCAACCATGAAATCAAAATTTTTAAAGAAAATAATGAGCTAATATTTATTTTTATACTAAAAAGTTACTAAAAAAAAACTACAAAAAAAACTTCCATAATTGTCGACTTAGTGGTCTTAATTATAAGATTGGATTAACATTATTGTCACTATTTGATTTGGAGACTACTGGCATAACTTTTGATCTAGCCTGCACGATTGAGGCGGTTTTAGCGTGATGACGTTGTAGTCTGATTGGTTGTAGCATAGTCCAGTAGTACACAGAGGCATTTGATCAACGCAGCCTCTCGGATGGTTGGCCAGACTAAACTCGTGTGATGAGTTTATCACACGTTTATCACAGTTTATTAATAGTCGCGATAGCCAGGCTTTATTGTTGCACTTTTATTGCACTTTATTGTTGTCAATGTCTACGCATAGGACAGTGTGGAACGTAATTTCGATTCCGTTTTATGTCAAGTACATTTGAAGGAACTGGCAAATAAAACTGACTTTGACTTGACTATGTACGATCAGCATGCCTGTGAAAAAGAGCGGATCCCCCTGCAGCTGCCGCCAACCCCACACTCTCCCCAATCGTGGAAGGTGCCCTTTTGCCAACACTTCCAAATTATATGCAGATTGAGACTATAACATTAAGGCAAAGACACATTTTTCAGGGATGTGATTTTTCCGCTAATTCGCGGAATTCCGCTTTCGCTCCAAAAATAAAATTTTAAAATTTCCGATTCTTTTAAATGGTAAAAAAAACGATTTCGTCTCGACAGCGTTCCATTTTAGTGTTTCCGTAACTGAAATGAAACGTACTTGCGATTGGTTGAAGTCTCCGTGTTGACCAATAAACGCGCTCCTTATAAAGGCGTAGGAGTATGCCATTGTTCATTTCTCACACGTTTTTGCCGAGTGTTTAAAGAAAGATGTCCGAGATCGAACGCAAAGATGCTCCGCGAGTTAAAGAAATTGCTAAGATCGTAAAAAAACAAGTTTCGATCGGACTGGTTAGAGAAGGAATTATCTACAAATGTTGGTGACCCCGACGTGATCCAATGTAGCGAGCAGAGACGGGAGTCGTAAGCGGAGTGTCAAACAAAGGTGCCAACGAAAGCTGCTTTAATGACATTTAAACTGGCGATAACAAAACAAACACGAGAGTGGCTAGAACCGGCCGAATTAAGAGTCCCCCTAGGAACTCGCTAACTAAACAATGGTTCCGTGGGTGAATTATGTACAACCCACTACAGTACTTTCATTTATAGATAACATCTTCTTCTATAACAAAGACATTTATGGTATGTTCTAATATGAGTTACTTTTCATTTGGTCATGATACAATTATTTGTTCATGAAATTTGAACTCTTCAACATGATTTATGTGTTAACTTAGTAATCACATGAGTTAGATATGATGATATTCTCAGTGATAGTTTTTAATAGCAAAGGCAGTCCAATGTTTTTTAATGTGACTGATTTTGAGTTGACTTAAACTGTAATTTTATATGGGATAGTTCAAAATACATTGAAAATGTATGCTGTTGTTTTGTCTATTTCTTTGTCATCTGAGTGCATTGAAAGTACTTAAAAACACGGAAAACCCATGACCTCCGGGGGGCTTCGCCCCACTTCTCCCCCCACCAGGGCACTGCCCTGGACCTAGCTGGGTGCCCGCGGCCCCCAGACCCCCGCCTAATTTTCAGATAATTTCACTTTGGTCAAATCACATCCCTGATTTTTGATCATGTACAGTGCACGTGTCCTTCTCAACTTCACCGCTTAGCCTACCCTATTTTCTCAATTAGACAGCCCGTTTATCCGTAGCTCCTAGCTCAATATGCCTGGCTTGTCTTTTGCGTTACCCGTTGTAGGATAGACGAGGCACTATGAGCACAAATGCATTCGTTTTACTCAAACATACTGCAATGTTTATAAAAGTAAATGAATGAAGCATCATTGACGCAGGTTACGATAACCTCTCGTCTCTGCATAAGAATGTCACAATGATAAACTGAAACCCCCCTGTGCAGCGGCTAAATCGCCCTGCCGCTCACTCTTAGCTAACAACCAAAGAGTAAGCAACTGGACTTTTTAGAGATTGAGCTGTAGATGTTCCTCATGGAAGTTCCTCAAGCTCAAATTAGAAGTCCAGTTGCCTACAACTAAACTGTATGGATAAAATGACCTGGGTGAATGACAATATTCACAGACATTAGCCAACATCCAACTCACCAGATATTAACACATTGACAAACAGATATTAACACTGACAAACACTTACTGGGCAGAATGGCTCTTCAAATGTCGGATGAAATTTGAGGTGGTGGTCTGGCTGTCCGAAATTTTCCCGTTGCAAAATTTGCACTGCGCTGTTCGCCGTTTACCTTCTTCACAGAAGTTTTTGAAGCCAAAAGTTACTACCCTCGGAGCAGACATGCTGACTTCAGGTGGTTGCCGTGGAGGTGTGTGGCGCATGGGCAGAGTGGGCGTGACATGAGAGCGTTTCTCAGCCCGCATCCCGTACTGTAATTGTCAACATTATTTAAATAATGAAATATATATATATATATGAACACGCAAGTCATTCAAGTCATCGTGGCTCAAGTCAAGTCAAGTCCCGAGTCTTAGATTGCCAAGTCCAAGTCAAGTCACAAGTCATAAAAACAGCGACTCGAGTCGACTCGAGTCCAAGTCACTAAGTCTCAAGTCCCCATGTCTGCTATATACCATGGGTCGGGAACCCATGGCTCTTTCTATGAGTACCTATGGCTCAGAAACAAATTTAATTGCATGCAAATTTTCTCCATCTTGTTCAAAACGTGAGCCATTGATCCTGTTCAGATACACGCACAGACAAACCAAAGCTGAATTACGAAGCAGTACTTTTCAGAATATATAGGGCACGTTGTCACTACAATTTACAGTCAAGGTGTCACACAAAAAAAACTTGTTTTGGCTGTACAACGCTAGAAGAATCCTTTATATAAAAGCTCACTATATAATCTGTGTTCAGTGTTCAGATGAATCCACGGAACAAATTGTAAATACGCCAAAACACCGGAAGAAAACTTGGTTATTTGATTGGCTGAGTGGGAGGCATGGGTGGAACTATGCAAAAAATGCAAGCACTCCCTCCCATCTCTCGCCCTACTCCGTCTGCGCCAAAAGTAAGCACATCAGGCTCCCTGTTCTCAGAATGTTGTGACGTTTTTACAAAATAATTTGTGTAGCATTTTCATATTTCTACTTTTGACAGATATATTAAGGAGAGCAATATCTTTTGGGATATTTAAGTTTTTTTTTAATATATACATTGACATTGGAGCAAATGAAATTGAATTTTATTTTAATGTTGTTTAAGTTAAGTTCTAAGTTGTATAATTTAACAAGATATTTTTATTTACAGCAAAATAATAAATACTGTATAAGTGATTCAAGGTTTAAATTTAATATTCTTGTCTGTTTTTATTCATATTTATGTTCCAAAAACATTCAGTTTAAGTGTGTTCAATAAATGTTTATCCTGGTTGGCTCGCGACCTTAAGTGTGTTTTGAATTTTGGCCCCTTGTGCAATTGAGTTTGACATCCCTGTTCTAAGACATGAGAGAAGTCATACAACATGGCAAAACCCCATGTGTGTGTGTTTTTTTAGGCTGTGGTTCAAACCACACCAAATTTTAGCTCCAAGCCTGAGCTCTCTTCCTTTACCTAGCTGCCAGACATAGTACCCAGAGTGACCTGTAAGTGGTAGCACAGTGCCACGACTCCAAAAAAGAAAATATTGAACAAAATAAAGAAGCTAGACTTATTTTAAATCAGGTAAATGCATTAGATTTTCAGGTGCTTCTTACCTTATTATTGTGCTGAAAGACATGTTGCTCAAACTTAAAACAGCTACCAACGATTTTAATTTGTGTTTCAATCTCTCACATTTAAGTTGAGCTCACACTAACACCAGAAATACTGAACAGTGTTTAACATGTACCTTTTTTTGGCCCGACCGATTGTGAAGGACATTTCATTGCTTCATACACTCTGCATACAATTGCCCAAGATCACTAGTTTTAAACAGTTTTGTCATTTGTGGACTTTGAAAGATGTATAAATATGGCCCAATAGGCATTTATTGTAAAATACTATAACGATACAATGTGACAAATGTGACTGTCCACTCTCACAGGTGAAGCAGAACCAGCACGAAGAGCTTCAAAACGTCCGTAAGCACATCCACTCGTGTTTCTCCAACATCGGCTGCTTCCTGCTGCCTCACCCGGGCCTCAAAGTGTCCACCAACCCTATGTTTGATGGCAGACTAAGAGGTAAAGTCAGTCAAATGCTTGCAACGTTGTGGGACTCTTATCAGCATCTCGCGTGTTTCAGACATTGATGGGGATTTTAAACGGGAACTGTCACGCTTGGTGCCACTCCTCCTGGACCCCGAAAGACTGGTGGTGAAGGAGATCGGCGGCAGCAAAGTCACTTGTCGAGACCTCGTGGAATACTTTAAGGTACGCCCTTAAAAAAAAATATATATATATATATATATATATATATATATATTGTAAGACTGAAATGTCTAGCCTTCAGTCTCAGTAGACCCCTGGGATATGACTATAATCCATTCTGAGGTGCGGCCTGAAAGGTAAAATTGTTGTATGGCGGGGCATAAAAAAACTCTGGTACTAAGGTAATGTTTTTTTGATTGGAAAATGAAAAATAAATAAATAGAAATATAGGACTGGGCGGTACGACTAAAATTGTTATCACAATAATGTATTAAGGTCGAAATTTTTTGGCCTTTCAAAATAATTTGTTGATTGTGTATGGTGGGTTAAAATGCTGTTAAGAGAAGTTCAACATTTTTACTCTAAATTGTAACGTGAAAAAATCCCAAGGAAGGGGTGCCGTGACCTGGAGTCCTCTTTACTGATATGAGCTCTTGATCTCCTTTAGGCGTACATCAAGATCTATCAAGGAGAAGAGCTGCCTCATCCAAAGTCCATGCTGCAGGTTTGCTGTGCATTTTTTTTAACCTATCCCCTAATATGTTGCGTCATAAATATTACAAATATCAATGTTTGTTTACCCTTTCTCAGGCAACAGCTGAAGCCAATAACCTGACTGCTGTAGCAGGAGCCAAAGACATGTATAGCAAGAACATGGAGCATGTAAGAAGAGCAATTTTATGTAAATTAACTATGGATGGTTTCAAAATTCCTTAATACGATATTGGGTAGATCCAATTGGTTTCCCAGCGCTTAAAAGGACGCCAGACTAGTTATTAGCCACCGGCGTGAGTCGCATCAAAAGGAAAGCAGGAGGCACCTTCTTTTGTTGGCACATAATGAGAAAGCATTGCTTCAAATAACCACAAGCTATGCAGAGAGTCCACACAGGCATCAGCAATGCAGATTTGTGGGATTACTAAAAGCAGCAGTAGTGGACCTTGCTGCGTGCGGGTGAACCAACAAATGAACTTGCTGTCAACAGTGCTAATGACACCCTCAAATTCGGTTTGTTTCACCATTAGGAAAACTTATTTTCCAAAAAATGTGTTCATTCTGCATGTGGCCTTAGAAACAGTTTGGACACTACTTGTAGAAAATATTTGCAATCAGGACACCTCCTTAGACATATTTCCTTGTTTATTTAAGATACACAAATATTTGTACTTTGTCAATTACTGAATGTGTTTGACAGAATTGAGCACTAAAGCCCTACTCATATTTTTCTACTGTACCCGTCTTGCAAAATCGTATTTGTATTGGAGTGCGTATGGAACCAATAGGTTTCTAAATTTACCCACCATTAATGAGAACCTAAAACAAAATGGTTTCATTTAGGCAATGTAACTTTTTTAATAGTCTGATTGAAGATACATTTGTAGGCCTTTCGCTTTATTTTGATCTTTTGGTCTGTTTTTACCAAATTGTGAAACTCATCAGTCAGATTAAAGGCCCAAACACTTAAGGTCCAAACAAAATGTGAGCTTGCAAATTCAGTCACGTGTTAGATTGCAGAAATGTAGAAAGTGGGTCAAACTTCAGTCTTGGCAAAATGGCAAGCTTAATGGACAGGGAAATAATTTTCTTTGTTTCCCCATCAGTGCACACCAGACTGCCCATGTTGCAAGTAAGTCATAAGTCAGACTACAGCAATTCTGCTTAAAGTGAAACACATCCAGAAAAAAAACTGTACACATAAACTTAAAATTTGCCTCATAGGAGCCCGTTTGTGTACGATCCACAATGGAGTAACGATTAAAATATTAACAGCTGGTGATTTCCATGTTGGACAAAAGATTGCGTTCATCTTTGCATTGATTTATTTATTGATTTTTATTTCTTGCTATTATTTTTTAAATAGTAGGCGCGCCGCTAGTGATGGAAGATAAATCCGCAGAATCGCTGCATCTTTGTATAAGCCACGTGGTTAAAAACATGAAATAAAGTAGTAAGTTGTAGTCTAGGGCTGCAACTAATGACTAATTTAATAGTTGATAAGTCGCAGACTATTAAAGTAGGAACGGTTTTAACAACTGTCGTTTGTTGTTTTTAAAGTTTTAACAACTGACTTTGGTTCTTCGAACTAGATACATTTAATTCCAAATATGTTTGTCAGGTGCTCTCTGGCATAACTCTTAGTCTTTTTTTATGGGAAATATACTTGTATGAAATTTGGTGCATGTCATCAAAACCGAATTAGCTTGAATGTTATTTGAATCGTACCAACTGAATGTTCCTGCATCACAGAGGTAATGACCTGACACGCAAGGTCTGCTTTTTATCCAGGCTAAAAGGCCCCCAAACTTAAGAAGTTTTGGTAAGTGTAACTTGATGTTGACGCCGTCATTTCTGTAGGTTACCGCTTGTGATACATGCACATGAGTGTACGAGTGCTTCAAATTCTTAAATTTAATCTTGTGTTATCATGGACTCAAAACTTTGGGTGAATATGTTGCCATGTTTCTCATCAAGTCTGATTAAAATGCGAAAAATACACCTTTTAAATTATCTTGCTGCTGTTAAATGTTATTGCACTTATTTTCAATGCACTATTGTTACAACATGCTCATTTTTTTCATTGCATTATTATAACTTAGACCCATTTTCAAAGCACTGCGGTGAAATTGTTTTCTTTCTTGCCTATTAATCTTGATAGTCTTATCTCTTTTCTTTTTGAAGTCTTTACTCCGTTCTACCGGAGAGTGCCATGTCTAATCTTGTTGCATACACTGTTTCACAACGTTTATCAATAACAACAAAGACAATTCTAATTCTAAAAATCAGGTTGACCCTGCTTTCTGGTGGTTTTGCTTTGCCATTGCATTTCTTCCCTCTGGATTAACGGCACCTGGCATTAGTTTGTACAGCATTGTCCTATAAAGTGGCTTTTTCCTCTACGGGGCAGGTGCAGCGTGTGAAATGTGCAAGGATTACATATCAATTATGAACATTTATTATGGGCCATTAAAAAATGAAGGTAGCATTTCTCAGTGGAACTTCCTGCAACTGAAAATGTAAGCTACATATTACATTACATTTGACCCAAGACCTGAATGGGGAGAGATTGTTCTTTTGTGATTTACTCAAGATGTAAAAATCCCAGGTCTTGATTATTGCGCAAGAATAAAAAGCGCACATGTAAAAGGCAGCTATAGTTGTTTTATCTTTAATTAGTTCTGGAGAAATTGGAAGATTTGCTTTGAAGGTCAATGAAATTGCTTGAATTTGGACAGAAAAATGGTGCACGAACCCAGTAAGAGACTGAGATTATGATCATGTAAGATGACTCGCACTGTTGAGAAAAACGTGTCTGGCGACTGTAGTCGACTACTTTTATTGTTTTTTGGTTTTTTTTTTTGCCAACCATGTCAATAATCGTTGCAGCCCTATTGTATACGGCATCACATTGATTTTGGAGTCGACTAAAAACCAAGCGTCGATAGTAAATAACCATGCTCAGCCTATGTTTCTATGTCAATTCAGGTGTGTGGCGGTGACAAGCCGTACATCGCTCCGGCTGATTTGGAGCGCTGCCACGATGAATTCCGCGAGCATTCCGTGCGCTACTTCCGCTCGGTGAAGAAAATGGGCGGCGATGAGTTCTGCCAACGCTACCAGAACCAGTTGGAGGCGGAGCTGGATGAGACCTTCGGCAACTTTTGCAAACACAATGACGGCAAAAACATCTTCTACGCTGCACGCACACCCGCCACGCTCTTTGCCGTCATGTTTGTGGCCTACATTGTGTCGGGCCTGACCGGCTTTGTGGGTCTGAGCACGCTAGCGGCGCTGGCCAACTTGTTGATGGGGCTGGCGCTCATTTCGCTCTGCACTTGGGCCTATGTCAAGTACTCGGGAGAGTTCCGCGAAGTGGGAACCGCCATAGACCTGGTGGCTGAAACGCTGTGGGAACAGGTCAGTTTGTTCATACAGTTTGCTTTGACACAGTTTATTGCATGTGCAAAGGAATATTGATTTCATGCATTTCACCTTTTTTTTTTCTCTTGGGCGTACTTGCTTTCTAAAATACAACATTGCTTGTTCATCTTAAAGTAAAACGTGAACTACACTAGGGTTTGGCTGACTTTTTCACAGGACTTGTATTAAGGTGGGGTGCATTGTTTGAAGTGCCTTTTAAAAGTTGAAAGTAGAATATTTTCTCTATTAAGCATGTGTTGACAATCCCCAACTGAGTAACAAGAGCCCTTATAAGTTTCTTTCCACTGTAGCCTCTCTGTCTTTCTTTTTAGAATAGAATAGAATAGAATAGAAGAATAGAATATGCCTTTACTGTCATTGTTACAACATGGGATATATTGTAACAACAAAATTGGACGACTCCAGTACCACATTTTACAGTGAGGATAATGAAACAAAGAGATAAAGGAACAAAGAACATGTTTTAACTGTCTTTGTTGTAAATAGGCTCTGCTTCCTCCGGAGGGGAGTGATGAGGGGGGTGAGGGACAAACAGAAATAGTGGATCTAACTGGATGTTTGATCTTACAGTACACACAGTCCAGTGTTTTTTCCCCGAATTGCTCACTCCAACTTTAGAGAAGTTGTTTGGGACGGAACACGTTAGATAGGAGAATTTAAATCAAATATATTTGTAAAGCATTTTACAGGCGATAAATTGCCATGCAAACAGCTGTATAAAGACATGCCGTGTACAATAAGACAATAAAATCCCCTCCTTTATCCCCAGCCAACAACCCTAAACACGTAATACTGACGTACACAATGGTTAAAATAATAAAGTAAAAGTCTGTTATAGTCTGTTCTCTGTACAACCCTTTGAGACTTCTTGTGATTGAGAGCTATACAAATTGCCGTGACGTGACTTAAAATACAATAAAAACAAAATAAACAGTAATATATATAAAATGTGGCAGGGCAAAGACTAACCATGTGAAGAAAGGGACCTGAGGGAAGGTTCTCTAGAATGATAGGGATGGCAGAATATGGCCTTAGGATTTCAACCCTTAAAGCGCACCCTACTGTTGTGGGCCTCCAAAACAGGAAGCACTAAAATATATAAAAATATATAAAAACATAACAAAAAACAACTGCAGTATAAGACAAAAAAAGGGAAGTAAAAGTATGATACAGTAAAAGATTAGATGTTAAAAAAATTAAGCTAAATACAGCCGTTGAGTTAAAAGGCACATTTAAAAAGTGGGTCTTGAGTCTCCTTTTAAAAATAGGAAGGGTCCCTGCAGACCTGATTTTTTTCCGGCAGACTGTTCCATAGATGACCAAAGTGGCTGAATGTTGCTTCACAGTAGGTTTGGTCCTCACCCTGGGAACAGTCAACAAGCTGCTGGCAAAGGACCTCAGAGACCGCGATGGCTGATATAATAAAGCAAATCAGACAGATAGGAATGGCCCAAGACCATTGAGACATTTTAAAACGAGTAAAAGCACCCTAAAATTGATCCTGAAACACACAAGGAGCCGATGCAGTGATTTTAAAATTGGTGTCATATGATCTCTTGTCTGAACGGGGAGAAGGGTGGAGAGTGGCGTCATGCACGTCCCCGCTGGGGTTTTTGCTTATATTTGCTAGTGTAGCATGAAAAGGGTGAAAGTAAGAAGAGGTTTGCTTCTATAACATTTCAAATGCCAACCCAAATTCCAAGTAGGATGAAAATTAAGAGTTTATTCAAGCATATTTTACAAATGGTACATACTTGCACGTGCAAAATCAAGAAATGCTCATTTTTGTGTTGACGATGTTGATCATCCATGATTATGGTTTATTAGTGCCTTCTGCTGGACACTTGAAGTAACAGCAGGTTATGTGTGAAGTTTCTTTTTGTCTAAGAACCAATTTCCACTTAAGAATGTTGCCCTTGAATGATACCTGAAAAACATTTTAAAATCTGAAATTTCTCTATACGTTCTAAAATAAGAGTTCCAATGTCTGGCAGCCTGAAGCAGTGTACAAAATCTTTGCGTTAGAAACTAAAGTGGGTACGTCCTTTGAGATCTGAGCATTTTGCAGCCTCTTTATCTTCCGGCCTTCGCTTCCTGTCATTTTTTTTCCACCGTCCAGTTATTTCCCTTCTTCATCCCCGTTGATTCTTTTGGACTGTCGTAGCAGGTCCGCTGGGTGACTGTTCCTCTTCCTCATCTGGCCTTCACTTCCTGTCTTTCATTTTCCCCTGCACCTTTACCCTCCATTTCTCAGATTTTATTTTTTTCATCCCCACGGATCCTTTTCGGTCCGTTGTAGCGGGTCTGCTGGGTAACTGCTGCTCTTCCTCCCCACTGTGCTTCTTAGGTGTTTTCCAAACTTTGCAAGCGCGTCACAAAGGGCGCAAGGTGGCCAATGGCGTGGCCCACCGCCTTCCTGGCGTTGGGAGCGCCGGCGTCCGGCTCGGCGCCGACGCTTTCGCCTCCTAACAACAACTACCGCCAAAGGAAGAGGCGCTAATACCGCACGTTGTTGCGTCCTCGCTTTTAGCCGTGTGTACACGTTGGATTCAGGGGCCTCGCACACGGCAGGATCTCACGGTTGCAATTCGCTTTTCTTCTGTGTCTTGTGGTTTTTTTACACTATCAGTTGGATTCCGTTTTGTTTTTTACATTTGGGGGTGTTGATATTGTGCATGTTCAAGGAGTTTAGTTTTCCCCACCGTGTTCTGTTTTTTTAATTCAGGGGTGTCAAAGGGAAAGCCAACGGAATGTCCCTTTTTCATAATGGTGCCTTTATCCAAGGAAAATCTGATTCTGAAAAATCAACAAAAATAGATTCCAGTTTGATCAGATTAATAAAGCGGTGTTTCCCATACATGGGAAGATTCTGGCGAGCCGCCTGTGTTTAATTGGTCCCACCAGTCTCATCAACTTGTATTATTAAAATATAATAATTTTTGAATATATAAAAATGCAACATTCTTCAAACTAATGTTGAGATTTCTCATTTTATAAATAATTGCAGATAGCATAGTTTGTATTTGTGCTCAATCAGAAGGAATCTCTTGGTCAGTCAGTTGTTGGGTGTTTGTCTCGCCCCGCCTGCAATGTGATTAGCCAGTCGGGTGAAATGTGACATTGACGAGCATCGAGTTTTCCCAAGTACATTTTTTTTGGTAACTTTTGGCGACCAAAAACTAAGTGTAGTGCCGAGCGTTCCGCGCAGAAAACCTGCTCAGCACCTTGTTGCACTGTCGACGTTTTCAACTGAGCGTTAAAAAGCGATGCTGCCATTTCAAGAAATTATAAAAAGGAGCTCAGAGCATGACAATCTAGTTGACACAAGCCCTAACTTAATCTCGTAAGTTGCGCGTTATGTTAACCTCTCGTAAACCATCCAAGAAGAACTGGCATCCTGTCATAGCTGCTATCTCAAAAGCAGTGGTACTGATAATTAATAGTGTTTCCCAAAACCACCGATATATATTTAATGAAACTCCTATCGGTTATTTGGTCTGATTACTTGCTGATACTATTCTTTAAACTAGCACAGCACCAACATTGAAAAATCACTTGTTATTTTTAGACTAATTCAATGACAAGCATTTTTTTTACCTTTAAACCCCTTTCTCCTTTACCATGCTTTGTGGGTGTGGCTTGTTTGCCTTTCATAACTAGTCTATTTATGATTTAATAGTTTATAGGGTGCACATTCATCATAGCTTTAGTTTCTTGTTTTTGCTCTAAAAATACACCAAATCGATGCGTTTGAATTCTAAATGTACAGGACCCGCCTAGACTGTCCACAAAATTCAATGGGAAACTCTAGTCTACATAGTAAACGCTGTCCCTTTTACTACTTATTTTCATGCTGCCAACAGAACGTGAAATTATATATTGGAAGAAAGGAAAATTCATCCCAAAGAGTGATTGTGTTGATGTATTTCAAACCCATTATTTTGCCTTGTTTTGGTGTTAATATTTTCCCTTTATGATTTTAGTGTTTGTGGACACATCACGTCCACATTTGCCAGTGGGCGTTGCTAACCAGGTGTACTGTCCTTCCCATTTCAGGTTCTCAAGCCACTCAGCGAACATTACATGGAAGACAACGTGCGGCAGACTGTGGTCAACTCTCTCAAAGCAAGCCTGACCGAAAGCGGATCCGGTAGTAGCGGCGGTAGCGGCAGCTCTGCCTTGTCCTCGTCCTCTTCACATCAGCAGCAGCAGAACGCCAAGTTAAAGACACACTGATGCACTTGCCCCATCCTCACTACTCTTCGTCATACGCTTAGAACTGTGACAAGTAGATCAACACCAAAGCTTGGAGTGGCCTTTTGCCAAAAACATTTTTTTTTTTTCCAAATCACCCTCAACGACGAACGCCAACGTGTTGCCTTGAAAGCACAAGTGCTCCTACTACAGGAGACAAAACGGAGGACAAATGCAACTATTTGAGATTTGCCACATTCACTATGTCAAGACGTGTCTGTAAACTTGTGGCATTGTCATTCATAGAAACTGTAAAGGCCGGCCAGTTTTGAGCAGAAACACAAATTTTTTTTATCGTCGTATCCTGCATGACACTCAGAAAAGCTAAGTTAGCCGTAGAGGCATTTTCAACAAATGCTGCCTCTGGGGATGTCGCGCTGGACAGAACACACTTCATTCGCTCACTGACATTTTCACATCATGCATCCTCCTAAAAGTGAGCAGGTTTAAGGCTTTAGCTAGTTCTTATCTTGCAAGCAAATTCTTTTTTAATGTACATGCTTTTACGTGTTCCCCGGCTTGTCAAATTTTGACCCTTTACTAATAGAAATGAGCTCACTCTTGACGTTTTTAGGCTAAAATTGACGTTCAGCTTAACGTTATGTTACAATGGAAGTAGGCTAAGGTTTTTTAGGCCCAAAAGTAACACAAATGTGTAAACACTGATTTATAGCAACGGCATAGCTTCTATTGTTGGTGCTAGTTTGCTGCTAGTCTCATTGCCTGACGAACTATTTAAGTTCATTAGCATACAAGCTAAAATATTTAACAAAATGTATTCTAGCATTGTAACGGCCGGTTAAGAATAGCATTGCGCAAGCTAGGCTTCACAGGTTAGCTTAATGGTTGAAGCTCGCTACTTCTGTGTTAATCGAAGCAAAATTTTCACTAAAACCCGCCGCGTGCTATTTTTGGACACATCGCAGGTTATTTTTCAAGCAGTTCTTCGTAAGAGTGTACAAAACGGTAATCCATAACACAAATTGGGCCTTTATCAGTCATGTTGATTCTCAGGAGCCAATAAGCTACCAGTAGCCTCATCAATCACCTCAAGCGCCAGTTTTGTGTTAAACATGGAGCCTGCATGACATGTTGGATATTTACATTTTATAGAAAACGAGCATGTTTTCGTTAGGCTTGATTTGATTTACTCGTCTTTTGTCGTGTTGCTGCTGTCGAAGTCTGTTGGGGTGTTTAGACAAATCCGCCAAATAATGTGATTGGCTGACTGAGGCGGAGGTGTGATGCCTGTCCGCCTTTTTAAAAACACATTTACGGTAATTTATTTTTGAATGAAAGTGTTTACCTTGAATAAATCATTTACAAGACCATTCATTGTCGGCCATTTTCTCCCTCCGGAAGTTTTTTTTGTTCGCTGTTCCTTTTAACGCCTGCGTCATCGAGGCACCATTTCCTGTCTGGTGTCTTGGGCAAGAACAGCCTGTTTTTTTGGTTAGGGTTTTTGTTCCCCATACTTTTATCAGAGCATACTGGTTTCCATTTATACCAGTACTAGGAGAATCCTGATCTATCACCTGGCTGTTGTCGGTATATTTTTTTGTATTCTTCTTGTTTTTTTTTATTTTCAATCATGTTGCAGCAAACAACCACATGAACAAATAAACCTGAAAAAAGAGGAATGACGGGTTGAAAACTGAAGGCTTATGAGAGACCCATTCCCAAAATAACTATGGACGCTTCTCTCAATCATATAAACAAATTATATCTCACATCATTATAACAATCATTGGTCAATCCATTTAAAAATGACCACAAAGTTTGAATCGCGATACAATATTTTACAATTTATTTTTGCACCCTATATGTGTAAAACCAGAGACAAAAATGTATTTTGTTGTGAAAATTTTGAAACTGGATTGGATTTGTACAGAGAGTGAGAAACGGGCCTGAGACCAAGTTGGAGCTCGGGCGTAAAGCGTCCTTGTGCCCTTCACATACCTGTCAACCTCCACGCCTCCATGCCCTTACAAACTGCCGTATTTTCCCTTACAAAATACAAAATAATCTTACACCATATTTTTTTTTCAAATGTATTTATTTATGTAGTTTAACATGTTGTATTGTACATGTGTTTCGTTATATCATATATATTGTTAATTGACATTTTGTTGTGAGACACTGAGTTGCTCGACATGAATGAGGTTTATTATAAAAAAGTTCAAAAATTGAGTAGCTTGGACGTTCACTTGTAGAAGGAAAAAATACATGCAAATATAATTAAGTAGAATAATACATTTTCTTATTCAAAATCATTCATTTTCTGCATTAAATTATTGTTGGTAATATACTGATTGAAGGGATACCCACAAACCTGTTTTTTTTCCATTTTCTTTTATACTTCCTTTTTTTCTTAACTTCTTTGTACAACATAATTCGCAATATAATGCATCAAAGCAAGTGAGCCGTTTGAGAGCCGGCTCTCTGAGTTGAGCCCAAAAAAACGGTTCTCTAAAAACAGTCGGACTTTCTTTCACCACACAACTAGCACATAAATCTGATGTTTTTTAAGACCGCGTGTATTTCAAATTTACTCAATCAAACCCGCCTGTTGTTATCAGATCAGAATGACTTACGGCGTTTTAATTCAGGTTCGGCCGTAGCGACTTGATTGTATCCAAAGAAAATTCAAAACTATGTTGTAATGTAGGCCTACTGCTCCTTTTTCGCTTTGTTCACGTGTGATCGGAATGATGCATGATGGGAATTCCCCAGGCGGCAGACGCATGTGCACAGGCACATCAAACCGCTCGCTTCGTTTGCAACGCAAAAAACGATACAGAGATAGTGGCTACCGCGGCGAACTTGTTTGACTTGATTGATTTGCCATTTCGTGATAGTCTGTGTCTACCAGATGGTTCCCATAATTGATAAATGTGCGTTTTTCCGTACAGATTTTCTTGTACGTCGTACATGTCTTAAAATGCATAATAAACGTACTCTACGACAAAAACGTACAGGTTGACAGGTATGAGCCAAAGGTCCTAAATCACTGGGGCAAAAATTTGTAGTTTTAAATAGGCCTGTTCAGTTCACATTGTACAGTACGCATTGTATCTTTTGTAATAACACTTCATTCTTTACGAAATTTTTGAATGGTCTCATTGTTCCGATTTATTTATGGTACAAGTACTGGAAATATCAATACCTGTTACTCACCTAGTTTTATTGGGCTGACTCCAGCAGGTTTACGTCATAGTCTGGTCACGAGTGGACAGTATTGTTCAATCCCTAAACAATTTAATAGTTTTTCCTACTATTGTGTTTCTTCAATAACACTACTTTAATTTCAAGTTACTTATTTTTTAATGGCAGAACACCTTAAATATATCGGTAAAATCTTAGTTCATCATTCACGCATAGGTTGTTGGGGCACTAATGAGGAAGCAACTCTGGACAACCTTCTCCACTGTTGACGGTCCCTAGCCTGTTCTCCTTAATTTTGTCAGCATAGGTCTTTCTCTCCTGTGCCCTTAAGAATGATTTTGGCCAGTTCTGATGATCTTGTGACGAGATCATACCACTAAAGTTTCCGTTCATGCACAGTTGACAACAGTTCTTCGTAGAGTCCAATGTGCCCTCTAATGGTCTTGAGCACCGTTTTGTTTGTCACGTGCGCTAAGTAGCGAATGCCTAGAAGTTTCCTGTAGCATCGCATCTCCATGGCCTGGATCTTTTCCAGTTTTGCTGTGAGAGTCCAAGTCTCGCAAGCACAGAGGAAGATGGAAGTAGCCAGTGCTTGCTTGAGTCTAATCTTTGATTTCACTATGTTCTTGTCCCTCCAGATAGGGTTAAGTCTGGAAAGTGCAGCTGTGGTTTGAGCTATCCTGGCAAGGATTTCTGGTTCTTCTTGATATAAGAGCTCCAAGATATTTAAATTTGGTGATAGGTTATAGGCCTCCAAGGTTGTTGGTTATACCTTAGGGAAGGTTAATTTTGGTTTATTTTTATTCTTATCCCATACTAGCATGATACTTTGTCCATGTGATTGACCAGATCTGCGTTCCTGTTTGTCTCCTGCCAATATCAGCAAAGGGAAGTTAGTGATGTTGTGTCCCCAAATACGGATTTACCTTCATGTTGCTCTGGAGCTTCAGACATGATACTCTCCAGGAAGTTGAATTAAGTTGGGAGAATGCAGCCTTGTCTCATGGGACTGTGATTTGAAACCACGATCCAATGGTACCATTGAAAAGTACTGCACTGTTTGCATTTGACATTCAACTGTTCAATGGTCATAACTAGTTTCTTGCCCATGTTGTACTTCCACATGGTAGCCCATAAAGCAGCTTGCCACACTCTGTCAGACGCCTTCTTGAAATCAAAAACTTGATAGATTTCTCTGGTGGTTTTAAAAAATTGCTGAGGTTGACATGTACAGTATCATACTTTTAAATGGTAAATGGTCTGCATTTATACAGCGCCTTTCAAGTCAATGAAGACCTCCCAAAGCGCTTTACACTTACCCATTCACACACACACTCACACACCAATAGCGGCCATGCAGCAATGCAAGGCGCCGACCTGCTTATCGGGGGCATTAGGAATTTGGTGTCTTGCCCAAGGACACTTCGACATATAACACGGAGGCTTTTCAATAGTATTACATAATGTAAAACCTGTATGACTATATTGGGGGGTAGGGTTTCCCTCAGGGGCACCATTTCCTGTGGTGTGTCTTAGGCAAGAACAGCCTGACGGCACCCATCCCTCCCCAGACCAAGTTTTCACCCGGGCTTAAACTGGGGACGTATGCAAATGTACTCGCCTAATAATTGGGCGGATAACATGAAAAAATAGATTAATATACATATGAGTATTGTTACAGTACCATGAATAAAGGGAAACATTTAACAATAGTATTTTATTTGTCCAAACTGGATTCCTGTACACCAATATTTTGCTTTCAAACGTTTCAATACCCAATTGGTTACAAAAAAAATAGCCACATCAATGAAAAACCACCTTTTTGCTATTGATAGAAAAATATTTGGCGCGTTTTTAAGACAAAAATAAGAAAATGGCAGCAGTGTGAAACAATGTAAAAGGCCTATTGCATGTTAAGACATTTGACTTGGTTGTGCATTTTACAAATAAATTCAGAATCTTGTAAAAACTGAGATGAAACATTTTAAAGACAAACATTTACACATGCTTGAAATTGTAACAATGTCATGAAAATATGGCTGTAATATATCGGGACCTTTACATGAATAAAATGCAGGGAAAATAAAATCTTACGTCTTAAAATTGTTGCCAAATTATGCAAGGCGAGACTATTTGGGACAAATAGTTTGTGACAACTGATACACACAAATGTTTCTCCTATCCACTGTAACAATTCATACTGGTTCAAGATTTAGAGTATGTGTTATTTTCCAGAGAAACAGTTTAATAAATGGGAAAACTCAACTTGATTCAACCCTTAAGACATTGCTTAAAAAAGACAAGTTGTCAACATCAAACAAAATTTCCCCTGTAACAATACTTTGAAAATAAATGAAAACAAGTTATATAGAAAAATAATTGTAATAATTTTCACAATAGCATTGTTTTGGAGTACCCGTAGTAGTTTCATGAAGAAAATGGCCATATAGCATAGACATTGAAGCCCTTTTAATTCGAGATTTCCTCCTTTACAGCATGAGAAACCACGCTAAAACATTTCTAAATTCATCTGTGCTTACGAATTTTGCTGACATGTCAATATTACACAAAATTACATTAGAGGGACAGTGCGTATTAAGAAACCAATATGGATTTAAATAAGCAAAAATACCATAACCTCAAAAATACTGGGTGAAAAAAAGTAAAATGGTGTTTTAGTCACTTTTGTGTTTTAGCACTCGTTTTGGGTTGCACCACACCATACGACGACGTGTATTGGTCAAATAATAGTGTCCCTATACAAGCGTAAGTTGATCATTAGATTGTGATTTTTTTCAACAAAATATGAAATATTAAGGTGTTCTTACAATATTGCATCCCAGATATTCAGATTTTTCTTCTAAAATTCTCACAGAAAATTAGCTCTTTTTTCTCATGACGAAAAAAATAATGGTAATTCATTCTCATTAATGTCTTTCATTTTGGTCATTTTCGTACATAAACAATTTGGCGCTATCATTTCTTTATACAAGTCTTTTTGGTGAAAAAAAAACAAACAAAATAGCACTAAAACAGGCAAGAATGGACTTAACCCTTTAAACAACCACCTTCATTAAAATGTCATAATTAACGATGTAAAAGGTTTTTGCAATACAAACCATCAGTCAGTCAACATTCATAAAATGTTTCGGGCAGGCAGCTCAATGGTGTCGGTCGCATGTTTTTTCCTTCTCAGTTTATTTGGTTGCCACTGTGAAAGTGAGGTGGGGTCCTCGCTTTCTCTTCCCCCTCAAGTGTAGCAAAATGGCGCAACGGGCGCACACTTTGTACGTTGCGACAATTTTAGATGATGGCGCGGAAGGCGAAGGAGATGCCGGCCCCTAGTGCCAAGCCCAGGGACAGGAAAAAGGCCATGACGGCCCCTGCCGTCTCCGCCTCGTGCTGCGACACTTTCCTAGGCAAAAAATAAACAACGTTTACGTCAATTGACTTATGGCTAAGCCCCGCCCTCAAACACGATGAGCCAATTACAGGGTGCGTAACCAACTCAATACACTCAAACGTATAACCATTCATATGCATTGCAGTTCGTCAGTTATCGTTCGTTTTTATTTTGTTGTTTTCTTACATTTTAAAATTTAAAATCGTCAAACGGTGTGCATGGGGTACAAGCAAAACTGATCTGAGGTATCCTGAGAGGCTTGGCGATGGGGTGAATGTTTACCCTCTTTACCCTACAAGCCACATTTAAATCGAGTCAACCACAGCACCAACTCAACGTGCATAACGTTCATCAAGCTGTCTACATCAGTTTTAAGGTAAGTCAACATAGCATTTGAGGCAACACATTGTCACTTTGCTGGAGAGAAATATAGTTATTTATACCGTTAATTTATCTGAAGTTAGCTCTTAGCTCCATTGTACACACGTCTCACTGGGAGTTTAGTGACCTGTTGTGTGCTAGTTTTTGACATTGGTAATCATATGGAATTGTTAAACGTGGTCCAAAGAGCTCTAGTTATCGTTAAGTTAACTTTTGGAGCTTAGATTCACTTACCTCGAAGCTGGTCCACATAATGAAATTGATTTATTCCCAATAATCAACTTGTAGTGTATATGATCAGATATTTACAGAAGCCTAGTACACAGCTTCAGTCAAGTCACATTTCTTTAGATTAAATAAAGCTAGTAGCAATAACAAAGCCTACTTTTACAATTCACATCAAGTTAGGCTAATTAGTTGGGGGTAAACAAGGATGGTCTTCTATCACGTTTACATTGTGACCTGTACATTTTCGACTGAAACTGAATCTTTTCATTGACCTTATCAACAATGGAATCCTCAATTTAACCCTCCTATGCACATTAGCACAGGCCCTTTTGGTGAGTTTGAGATGATTTGTGATTATTCTCGGCCCTAAATGCATCATTTGCATCCTGTGAAATGTCTCAGACTGGGACACTTGACATAGGGCTCTTCAAAGAATGTTGAATGTTTGGGGGGAAGGCTTAGCCGTAGGTCAATTGGACATCCTGTATAATTGAATCAGGCACGTCCTGTAGTTAGTAATTTACACCAAAGTTGCAAACTCGATTTTTTTTTTACATTTTAAGCCAAGTGCACACCTGGAACCAACCGCGTGGGGTATTTGCCGCATAACTCCAACAGCGCCATGCACTGGACACCAAACGCGGTTTTGAGTTGCGTCGTTTAACTACTGCTCCGAGTCGAATACATCGCGTGTTTTCAGATCATGTGACCATGCAAGTAGGCTATAACAAGGACAAGCTCAAGCAAAGATACTGAACTATGGCATTCTATCCTTTTTGGCTGCGGCTGCATCGGCTCGCTACAGTTTAACTGTACGGGTCAGGTGTATCGACATTTCGTTCTGTGTGCATTGTTAGAAAGAATGACAATAAAAGTCAATTCTTCTTCTTTTTTGCAAAGATCAAATTGGGCAATTTCTTTGTTGCACACTAGACAAGGTCTCATAGCACCCAGCACACTGGTTAAAAAAACACTGTTGTAGAGCAGGGGTGTCAAACATGTGGTCTGTGTGACAGCAATCTATCTTAAAATGAAGGGCTCGAAATTGGGAACGATTCACTCACAAATGCAGCCAAAAAAGAGCGGGCTGGAAGAAAAAAAACAACACAAAAAACAAAACGTTAGCCCTTAAAATGCAAGTTCTATCTGAAATGTGTCTTAAATGTGGTATTTGAAAGTCACTATACTTGGCTAGCCGCTTCTTGTTTAAGCAATTGGAGAGAGAGAGAGAGAGAGAGAGAGAGAGAAAAGAGAGGGACAGAGAGAGGGGTAGAGAGAGGGACAGAGAGAGAGGGACAGAGAAAGAGGTAGAGAGAGGGACAGAGAGAAACAGGGACGGAGAGGGACAGAGACAAAAAAAGACAGAAAGAGACAGAAAGGGACAGAAAGAGAATACAGAGAAAGAGAAAACACAGAGAGGTAGAGACACAGGAAAATACAGGGAGACAGACAAGGAGAGATGGACCACATCCACAAGTACTTCTGAGTAATTCAATTTTTCTACTCACATACTGTATCGGGTTTCTTATGTTCCATATTATTTTTATTTACTTAATGCCAATTAATTGATTTTATTGTTATTTAATAATACAGTTTTCTTCTCATCTTTAGACTGTTTTGTACATGAAAAATGAAACAAGATTTTTGAGAATAATGGAATTTTTAATGCAATATGGCCCCACTTCACCTGGAATCACCTGAACAAATAGAGTTTGAGACCCTGTCATTGAGCCTTTGCCCAAAATATAAAATAAGCAAAAAAAAATCAAGCATCAAGCGTTCTCGCTGCTCTTTTTGGTGTTCCACTCACTTGGGTCCGAAGCACATGCAGAGGCTGGCCAGGTAGCCGTTGGAGAAAGAGAAGAGAACCATGAAGACGATGTACCAGGCGTCGTGTGAGAAGAGCACAGGGAGATAATGGCGAGGTTGAACGTTGCAGAGCATGAAGAGCGGCACAAACACCAGTCGCAACGCCACCAGAGCCGGCAACCAGCGGCTGTCCTTGCCAGGCTAACACACAAATGCAGGCGATCAAAGATATACTTTAAATACGCAGTCATTAAATAGGAATAGTCTCTTTCCAAAAAGGAAACAGGTTTCTTGCATTCACATTCCCCTAAAAATATACAGTAATCCCTTGCTATATTGCTTCGCTGCATATTTTTATCGTGCATTCTATTCTCCATTCTAATTGCCTAAACAGTCACTCCGCATTTTCTCGACTTGTGTGTCAACAACATTGTGTTGTAATATGTATACGTACAAGAAAAAGCTTGCCAGATTTACTTTATTGTGAAAAACGTCTCGCAATTTAATGTACCTTGGCGAGTAGCACAAGAATGGGATCAATGTTCCCTGTGGCCAGACCTGCCTGGCGCTCAAGAAAATCTACCCAGCACCAACCCGTGAAGCCCTTTGTGACTCTTTGTGATTAAGGGCTATGCAAATAAAAATGACTTGACTTGACATAAAATTCAGGGCTCAAATTGCAAAATTAATTCCCTAGCAAATTTGGTCAGAATTACAGTGCATGCCGGTAAAAATAACGCGGGTTCCCCCTCTTTTAAACACTGTGTTTTGAAGCTAATATCAACACGAGATGGAGTAAACAGAAGTAAGCGTGCTCGTGAGCTGGTGAGAGGAGGGTGGGGGGACTGGAGAGGATCGTCCCCGCTGTTAAACTGGTGGAAGCACTTCCTACGTAACTTTCTGTAAGTATTAGCTTTTGCGAATTGTTAAACATGTTACTTTCTGATTGACTATAGTTATAAAAAGGACTTGACTTCTTGCTTCCGTTGTCAAACGTCACAGGGGTCCGACTATTCTCTACTTTTTGGGTTACAGGTTTCAGAAAAATCTTGTGTTGTATTTAAATAATTTGCAAATATGTCAAGTCAACCATTTTGCAGACACCACTTCCACTAAACAAGTGATTAAATATAGATCTGTATTATGCAACCAACTACATAAATCCACAAAATATTAGTATGTCACAAAAGATACTTTAAAAAAAAAATGGAAACCTTATGTAAAGGTTATAGCAAAAACAGAACGTTTGCGGGCCTTGTAATACATTAATATGAAAATAATATATATTTTAGCATTGCCAGAAACTCAGCAAAATGTAACTGGATTTGATCTGAGGTTTTGGACATGTTTGATAATGATTTGGTGGCCATACGCAGGATTGATGTTGCTCAGTGTTGTTCCAGGATATGCTCAACGACTTTGTTGTTATTGCTCACACCCCTGGAAGCCCATTGATGAGCCATTCATTTACAGTTCTCCAAAGTAATTGATGGTGACGTGTCAAAAAGGCCGTATATATTTGGCATGGACGGAGGTTGGGTAAGACAGAAAATAATTGCGTCTATAGGGATCTTTTTACCTAGAAGAGTGACAACCTTTCACACAATGTTGTTTTTGTTTTCCAGTAAGATCCACATGATGGCGACAAAGTATCTGAAGTAAAAAAAAAAAAAAAAGATAGTGCCCTGAAATCATTTAACTATATAGGGCAATATAGAAGTATTATTATTATTTTTTTAAAATCATAACTTGACAGCACAAAGGTTGTTTGTAAGAAATTATCTTTATAAAGTACAGTACATTATTTGTCAAACAAACGCTTGAGCCTGGTTTGTTCTTTGGTTTCATTGATCCCATTCTTGTGCTACTTGCTGAAGTTCATTAAATATGAAGACATTTTGCAAATGTTTATAAAGTACAGTACTTCATTTGTCTAACGCTTGAGCATGTAAATAGGCTTTGTTCTTTGGTTTCAATGTTTAATAATAGTTTCACTTCACGGATTTTGCCTATTGTCTTCTTTTCGGAACACAACCCACACGAAGAACGATGGCTAACTGTATATTGAAAATATCTAGTGCCCTTGACGAACGTGACAAAAGTGTAATACTGACCCACATGCAGACGGCTGTCAGACTGCGGCCCGCCCAGTCCATCACATTGAAGAGAAGGAAACACGACACGGGAATGAAGTACATTTCTGAAAAGACAATTAGCCTCTTGTCAATTTGCAGTGCAAGACAACTGCAGCTAATCCTGATTTACAGTAGCCTCTCATGCGAGCTTCTCTAATTACGGGGAATTCGAGATACAAGATGTCTCTCGAGCAAGCATCTTGCCTGGCATACAAGAGAAATTCCAAGTTACAAGAATTGTCAGGTGCGACCACTAGAGGGCAGAGTGCTCGAAAACCGCTCATCGCTGGCATCTGCTAGCCCCAGTTAGCCTGTGATCATGCATCCTAAACAGTCTCTGGTGCTCCCCCTCACTCCTCTACTACCACGCATACACCTACCTCCATGGTAATTGCTCATAATAAACTCACATTTTTCCTCAATAATATGATCTTATTTATTTAGTATTTTTATGTTCAATTCCAATTTTATGTGTTTATAGTGATCATGAAGATGTGTTTTGTAGCCATTTAGAGTTATTTAGGGTGATTTTGGAAGGCTCTGAAGCAGGAAGTCCCTATTCTGCACTGTCCGCAGTCAAAGACTGGAGCGAAAGTTAGGGCTGTCGCAAATTTATTTCATATTTGCCCTTTGAGACTCTTTGTGATTAAGGGCTATACAAATAAATGTATGATATTCTTTTCACATAAGCAATTAGCATCATTTTCTCTCCACCCCTTTATAACCACCATTGACTGAAATGTTAAGTAAATGGCGCCAGCGTGCAGGGAACACCGGTGTTGTGCCCAATTCCGACTCTCCTGCTGAATCCGACTCCCCTTCACGTGAACACAACTCGGATTTTCCTATGCTTTAAAAAGATGCGTTTCCGATAGAACAAGTGTTCCGATTATAGTCTGTATAATGTGTTTATTAAGATATTGACTGGCATGATCGGGACAAAAAAAGTGACGGTGGTCTATATTATGAGTTTATTAAGACATTCATGAGAACGTCTCTAACACTGGAGGCGACCCAATGTAGCTAAACGCTTTAATACTCATGTCTAGGGGCAATTTGGGGTACAAAACTTTGGGGGTTCTAAGCACCCAGAGTATCATATCACACTCCTTGTATTTTATACAAAATGCATATATCATTATTTGATATGAACTGCTGTAGTAACATTAAAGTATTTGGTAGCCATGTTTCAGTGAAAAGGAGAACAACACAACTACTTAACCTGAACCTTTTAAAACCCTGGGTTTGTACACCTTTTCATGGCCAAATTCCAGCACTTTTTAATAACTTTCAAAACCAATTTTCCAATTTCTCCAGTACCACTAAAAGAAAAAAACTGGTGTGAATATGTAAATATATCTGCGTTTTACATATGCCATTTTTAATCTCCCGGCCTTATTTAGACATATGATTTTTAGATCTTGAAAAAAATGAAAATGTAATTGTAGATATGAACAATGTGTGTAATATTTTTGATACGGTGTTGGGTAAAAACGACAGTATTGTAATATGTAGCTTGCATTTTCAGTTAAAGAAGTTCTTCTCATTACAAGTTAACACTGGGAAACGCCACCATAATTTTTTTTGCAAGATCCATTAAAATGTGCATGGTTGATAGGTTATCATCGCACTAATACAAATTTTGTAGAGCCCTGTTTAGGTGTAGCATGTGCACTGGTCCTCTTGAGTAGAGTGCAATGACCCTTCATAGGACAATGCATACAAACTAATGGCAGCTGCCGTTAATCAGGAAGAAGAAATGCAATCGCAAAGCAAAGCCACAAAAAGCAGTGTTGGCGTCATTTTTAAGCAGACATGTTGAGAAACATTGGAAAAAAAAATTCACCGAAAATCTAAGCACTTTTCAATCTTTGAAAACACCATTTTCAAGTTCAAACATATTTGAGGATTTCAAGCACTCGTAGGAACCCTTTTTAAGCATTTTCAAAAGTTTGAGAATGGCCAAAGTTTGCCAGAGGACTGATCGGACTCACCCCAGCTCCCTCCATCCGCCACAGTGGACTTGACCTCGACGGTGACTGCAGGGAACGTCCCGATGGTGACGGTGAAGATGAAGCAAACCGAGAGAGCCATAACCCAGATCTACATCCACAACGATATTAGGCATCAGTCCAATGGTTTTACGTGGTATCATCCACATTGATACCTTTTATTTTATTAAAAAATGATTTATTTTTCAATTGATTCTCATAAAACAACCTCGTGACGCACAGTGGTCTTAATCCCCACAGGCTCAAAATAACACGAAAACACTGCAGAGAAATGAATATGATCGAATTGAGAAATGAATATGATCGAATTAAGCAGCCTTGGCCAGTGTCCAGTAAGTAAGTGGCATTGTTAATCCTTTCAGTGGGCGATCTTGACACATTATGGAATTAGTTGCTGTTATGTTTCTTTGCCACACTAAATTTGCTACATTAGCTTCAGTTTCGGTGATTTTGGCAGAGAGAAAATAAAAGCGGAGTTTCTACCAAGTAGATTTCATGCAGCAGAGGAAAGAGGACCTTGTTCAAAAACATTTAGGCGTTCTGTTAAGTCCGTCACATATGTATGTCTACTTTATGCATTAATAAAGTGGACAATGGTTTAGGGCATCTTTATCATCCAATATGTGTTTATGTCTGTCTTCCAATTTTCTGAATTAAAAGATTTGGGTTTTTCAAAATGGTTCGAGGGTTAGGTTTTGTGCCATACCAAGTATTGCTGTTGCCCGATTAACAAGGCAAGTATTGTCAGTTTGACTTTGTGCCCGTCAGGCAGACTTTATTATGAGCTGCTTATTCATGCATTGGCACCAGCTTCAACAAGAAATCTTTCACAGTATCCTAAATTTCTGGCCCAACATTTTTATTTGACTTTTATCTTTAATTGACTTTAGTAAGGGGGCAGCACGGCAGCGCAGTGGTTAGCGCACGTGCGGCACAGTTCTGAGGTCATGAGCTCGAACCTTCCGGTGTGGAGTTTGCATGTTCTCCCTGTGCCTGTGTGGGTTTCCTCCCACGTTCCAAAAACATGCATGTCAGGTTAATTGGCCGGTCCAAATTGTCCCTAAGTGTAAATGAACGAGTGAGTTGTCTGTCTCTGTGTGCCCTGCGATTGGCTGGCAACCAGTTCAGGGTATCCCCTGCCCAAAGATTGCTGGGATGGGCTCCAGCACCCCCGCGACCCTACTGAGGATAAGCGGTGCAGATAATAGATGGATGACTTTACTAAGTTGTTCACTAAAATATTCCCATTTGCAGCTGTATTTTTTGATAGTAACATCTGAAAAAGTGTAATGGTGGATGCCTTGAGACCTAGTCTAATTGCCAAATTGTCTATTTAGTAAAAAAAACATGCCATTACTTTCTTCAGTGATCAGCCAAGTAACATTCATCCATATAAGTAGGTTCCAGCAAATAACGTTTTGGATGAAGTTTAAGATTGCTGAGCAAACAAATAATAAAAATAAATTGAAAAGAAGGAAATTTATTGCACTTATAGGTAATTTTTTTTATATATTTGACAGTAGAACTGAAAAAAGTGAAAATAATTCATCAGATTGTTCCACTTGAAAATAATTTTTGCTCATTTTAAGTATTCAGTGTTTTTCTAGAAAAACAAGATAAAATTACAGTAAACTTGCAAAGAAAGGTTCAAAATATGATTCGTTCCCAAAATACCTACAGTAAAATGACCAACCAAAATGAATAACGTGAATTACCTCTTAAACCTTGGTGACCGCAAAAAAAGAATAAAACCTTTATGTGTCCTTTTGACAAGATGATGATTTAAGTAGAAAAAAATTAAACAAGTTAGTACCCTGAAGTAATTTTTAAAACATTTCTGAACAAGTGCCTTGGCCCAAAAATGGTTGAAAAACATTGATCTAAAAGGTTTTCTTATTTACTTTGTGGAAGATTTTGATCACAGACACTCCTGCCTTGCCATTATCTTCCATCAGAGTTACCACCGGACTCTTCTCTGCGTTCTCTGCAAGGGAATAAAGAGTCTCGCAATCAAAAATATTCACGGCAATACAATCCACAGAACTGTACCTTGTTTGAGGAGGTCCATCCTGTTCTTGTCGTCAGCAGACGAAATTGAGTCGTTGCTCTCCACGTAGTACCGGAAAAACTCCTGATGATGACCACAATAACGGCAGCTATAAGAAAATGAACCCCCATGGCGCAGGGGGAAACATACACACCTAACTAACGGGAGCTTACCATCCTAGGCAGAGCGAGGTATGAGACTATGGCGATAAGAATAACGAAGCAAGCTGTAATGAAGTAGCCGAAGGCGCTGTCCCTAAGGGCTGAGCCGGCTGCAAAAGGATCATGCTCTTTCAGTTAGAAAAATGTTGTCCTGACGGATTGTTGTTGGTGTCATCAATGGTGTTATCAACATTGCAGTTTTGTTTGGATTATGAAGCGCTTCTTCTGTAGAATTTAGTGTTTTTTTTGTGTGCATCTTACAAGCCAGAGCGCAGATCATGGAGAATGCGGCAAAGGTCCCGGCGAGGCCCTGGCCGCTCATGATAGGCGTAGTGTAAGAGGCGGGCAGGATCCCTGCAAGGCCAAACAGGCTTCCCTGGAGGACAGCCCCGAACGCTGAGAAGGGAACACATCAAGAAATCTGGTTGATCTATCGCCTTCCACAATCACCAAACCAATAAGACATGAATCTTATATACCACAAAGAAAAGGTGAATTTGTCACTTTTAACAGCTATAAAAGTGCTCCGACCCCCGGGAAACGTTAATTTGAAGCTAAGTTAGTTTTGCGTGATAATGGGTCAGAGTTTAAAAAGGCGAGAAGGGTGTTGAGGACATTTGTTCTGGTGCACTGCACAACTCGAAAATATATTGAGCACTGTTTCAGTGATCTGCAGAAGGCACCACACACATATACCTTGGGGGCTTTGTATGAAATAGACATAAGGGATTAAGCCGGGATATGTTTAATATCTTGGCTGAATTTAGTCTTAAGTTGGTTGCATGAAAGCAGGTTACATTTAGCTTGGCTCAGTTCCAATAGTGATTTATTCTCAACAGACCAGACAAGGCTAACAACCAGTCACACCATATATTTGGGGGTTGGGTACCTTTTTGACCTAAAGAGCCATAAAAGCAAAACTATTTTTTTTTTTTGCGAGAGAGCCACACCGTATATTTTATGACAAAATTCAACAAAAGAGCCAAACCCACTCTCAGACAAAGGCTAGTTATTCAGCGCATTTTATTTCCCAGTTTGACGTTGGACGTTGTCATAAAATCTGTAAAATAATAAGGACAGAGCCTATGTCCCATATCAATACAAATTTACAGTACCACATACAATTTGTCTCCATCCCGCTGTTACATAAGACTGTTGAGGCTCATTTTGTCTGTCATTTTTGTCCTAAATAATGGTTTCAAAACAAGGTGCAAGCAAAGCTCTTTTGTAAAATGTCACAAAATACTGCAAACAAAGATAAACGTATTTACCTTCATTGCAGATTAAACTGGGCAAAGGAGAAAGAGTGCACTGCACGCCCTGCCCTATGTATCGCTCCGCCCATTCCTACTGCTCAACCAATCAAATTGCTCAAGGACCTTAGTAATCCTTCTGGGTGAAATGTTTGTTTTGGGTTAAAGTTTGTTCTGGGTTTTCATCATAAATGTCTCAACAGTGAACCTCAATTGTATACTGAGCGTCCGTAAAAAGGATTATTTAGCGATTTTATACCTAAAACAAGGTCTGCTGGTGTGACACCCTGAATATAAACTGTAGTTAAAACGTCATACAATAAAAAATGCACCAGCCCTATAATGGCTAAGAGCCATATGTACTCATGAAAAGAGTCATATATGCAGCAAGGCATAGAAGCTAAGTACTTAACTTGGCCTTTTGGCTTCACGGCCAGAAACTTCTGGCCTCTTGTTGATGGATGCTAGGTCCTTAGCTTGGCCTGGCCGTTTGATTTTTGCATTTCGGAGATGGAATATGAGCTTGCTCTGTCCACTCCACGCATCGGCCCGGTATTGCAGTACCTCCGGGAACGGTGCATTCGCAATGATCACAGCATGTCTTTAGGGCTAGGACCTTAGCTTGGCCTTTTGGCTGAGAGTAAGTGTCCCGGCTCCTAGGCTTTGTAGCGTATTATGATCTGACCGATAACGGATAATGGATAATGAATAACGAAGATAGATCAATAACCCTTAAAAACCCCCATATGGCTTGTGAGCCATAGATTCCCAACCGCTCTCCTACTGTTTCTTCTAAAAAAAATTAATGGATTTTGTAGCATTGCAATTGACCTGTTCGATATGTTGCACTATTTTAAACATCCTGTGATAAAATGTTAAAATATTGGCAACATTTTCATCTATATTTAAATGTTGACTGAAAGTCATTTTATGGTCATTCATATGGTTAATTTATTGCTGTTAGGCCAATTTTTTTTTTTTTGCTACTCCAATTAAGTATGCTTGGCAAATTGTCATCGGAGTTATGATGAATATTATTGTTGCTTTTGAAATTGTATGGAAAAACTTGCAAAGGTCGTATCAATGAAGTCTTTGACAAGGGTAATATAGTATGTGTAGGTCTAACTCCCATTCATAGTAATAGACCTATATATATATATATATATATATATATAGGTCTAACTCCCATTCATCAGTTCAAGGAAAGACAAGTTTGTTTTTTTATAATGGATCAATTTAAAAAAACAATGTGGTGACCATTGTTAAAAAAGGAGATTAGACATGGCACTCCAGGATAAACATTACAAAATAAAAAAAGAAATGTTTGGTTAAAGGGGAAAACATCTTTCTTTGTCACATTGGGAGGGAATTGAACCAGAGACAGCCGCATGGCAAGCAAAAATATTTTTTTGTAGCAGTGGTTGTGTTTTCCCCCTAATAATTTATTTGTCCATCTTTATGAAACTTCATAAAGAATTCTTGTTCAGTAGCTGTAAAAGACAATGGGCGACATTTTTTCCAATCCTTGAGTCCGAGATCGATCCTGGGGGTGAGTATGCCCTTATGCGCATTCATTCCAATCTACAGCTGGCTTGAAATAATCACACCTTTCTTTTTGGACTAGATCAAGCTGCGCTTATTTAGTAAACCTTGATTACGGTATTCCACTTTAATGCAACCCCCTCCCGGGAATGTTTCCAGAGACAACTTCAAAGCGGAAAGGCCACGATTGCCTCCTTGCCTAAATCAAATAAGCCAGAGCTGTGATTTTGTCCCACGCTGTTCATTCCAAACAAACACACGACGTGAGATCGCACACTGAGCAAAGAACCCCAAGAGGCTGAGCTGGTTGTTTTCATAAAGGCGCCGCGCATGTGAAAATCATCATTTGGAAAAAAGGAAAATAAGGTAGTGGAACGCTATCGGTGGATAAATAAAGCCAGAGAAAACTCACACACACACAACTATTAGTTTCAGGTTTGAGTGTTCAATAAGCTTGCAATTTTTGCAAACTCAAAGATTGCTAGAGACTAAGGCTAAGTTACATTACTTCCCCTTTTACCATATTTGGTAAGAGCAATGGAAATGAGCCGTACATACTTCCCACTTATGTCATTATTATAAGCCGTGATAATTACAATTATAATTGTCTTTATTCTCGTGTTAATGAAAATGACAGTTGTCTTTTTTCTTATTGATGACCATAAAGTGACCATTGTTAACAAGATTAGTTATGGCACTCCAGGATAAGCACGTAATAAAGCCTTAAACAAGAAAGATGAGATTAAAGAATGTTAGGATAAATAGGCAAACACTTTTACAAAGTAGTGCTTGGAGACTGGCCCAAGTTAGTGCATTAAAAAGTAAGGCAACAACATTTATTACCAACAAAAATTCCCAAATAAGTTTAAAAGATATGAGTAACCATTTTTCAAAGCAACTGGCGGTGATGGCCCTAGGGAAGAAATTGGATACACAAAACAATCGTTCATTCCTCCCCACCAAAACCATGCTTTTGAATTTCACTCAATTCAAAATGGAAAAGTTGGAACTGGACAAACTGTAGTGTTTAACTTGCAAAGGAATAATTAGGGCACTACAGATCCATCTTCATAAAAGAAGGCGTGGGTCCATTAACCCTTCTCTCTTCCACTTTGCGGAGGAATGGGACAGTCTTTGTATTATTTTGGATTGCACGTTGCTAAAGGAGGGGGGGGGGGTAGTAACTTGATTGAGCTTGTACCTGTAAGCTATACATCAAGGGTCGGAACCTTTTCGACCCAAAGAGCAATAATAGCAAAATATTTTTTTTTCTTTTAAGATCGCCATATCATATATTTTAGGACAGATTTCAACAAAATTGTCGAACCTGCTCTCCAGACAAAATCAAAGGTTTTAGCGCATTTTATTTCACAGTGTGACATCAGATAATTTGATACATTTTATGAAAGAAAGGAACATGCCAAAGCATGTGTTCCATATAGCAACACTCAACCACTTTAAACTTGTCTCTCTTCTGCAATTACTGAAGATCGTGGATGCTCATCCTTTTTTTTTTTTTTTTTTTTCCAAAACAAGCAGAATTCTTTTGTAAAAGTTTAAAAAAAACTGCTAATAAGGATGATGACTATTTACCTTCGGTGCAGATGGCACTGGGCAGAGAAATGCACTGTGAGCAAAGCTCCACCCACCCCTACCGCTCACCTAATCAAATTGCTGTGTGCTTGGCTGGCATTTCTGGCTGTTAGAAGGTTTTCTGTGGGTTTTCTTCAAAAAGTGTCTCATGAGCCAATGTTCCCTCTAATTTTCCACGGGTCTGAGCGTTCACACAAAGTCGGTGAGCAACGCTTCAAACAACAGTGAGCAACCATAATCCCAAGTGTGGCAAGATAATTAATTGTCCAAAACTTGACATCAAGTTCCATTTTGTTGAGTTTCCGGCAATGCAAAATTATCTTTCTCTTTTGAATGAATTGACTAATGTATTATTGCAAAGGTTGTACGAATTGTTCTTACAATTCTTTCACAAGATATCCATTTCTTTTTATTTCCTGATATATTTTGTCGCATAATATTAACATTTTCGGGGGCTTATTTAGTCGGTTGTAAGATATAGAACTGTACTTAATCACATTTTTTAGTGGAAGTACAATGTTGGCAACAAGATTCACTTGATATAATTGAAAATTATTTGAATGCAACATAACCTTTTTTTTCCTGTGTTTTTTTCTACTTTTTTTTTTTTAATTCCTTAAAAAAAATCTCATTGTGTTTATTTTTTCCAAGATGTTACTTTTTTCTTTTTGTTCTCTATTTACTTTTTTCCTACATTTCTTTCTTTTCTTTTTTCTGGCTTTTTTTTTTAAATGTTTCCTTCTTTTTTTCTCTTCCTTTTGTTTCTTTTTTTTCCTCAGCTTTTCACTACTTTTTCATTTTGGTATTTTTTTCTTTTTTGTTCTATTCCCCCCTTCCTTTAAGTCATTTTGTGCATAATTTAACATAATATTTGGTCATGTTGGGATTAAAGAAGCAAAAACAACCTGAAGAGCCGTTTAGGACCCAAAGGAGCTGGTTCCTTTTAGTGAGCCGAGCCGAAGAAGCCGGTTCTTGACAAACTGTACTATCTTTACTCAACTTCAAAATACCGCATTTAGCACACAACGTCAGGGGAAGCAGTGTATTTTTACCTTCATGCACTGTAACTTTGACTTAATTCGCTTCTTAATTAGTAATTTTGAGCCCTCATTTTTGTGCGCTGGCTAGATTTTCTTGCGCGCTGAGAATGTGCGAGCAGTGTGCAATTGGGGGCCATAGGTTTCCAACCCCTGCACTGTGTTAATCACGCCAACATTTTTAACATGAGAGCTTTACATCTCACACATGCTTCTCTGGTGAGAAAATGAATTTCAACTCTAACTTGACAGGCTGAGGGACTCACAGTTTATGAAGATGATTTTGATCATGGTGAGGGTAAAGAAAGGCAGAGGGGCCACGTCCACCTTGACCAGCAGAGCAGTCAGCAGGAACACTACCAGGATAACTACTAGGCTGCCAGAAATGCGCAGTTTCTGGGGAATTCTAAAGAGAGAAACAGCAACATTTAAATGTTAGGCGATTTCCCTTGTGTGAAGTAGAGGGACTGTGAAAACGGACTACAATACTGGGTTTGTACAGGAAGAAGCAAATATCTCATAATCCAAAGAATATTAAAGAAAACATTCCATGCATCACTTCACCTATAGAAACGGGAAGAAGGCAAGTTTGAGTAAAGAGAGCCTTGAACAGGATAACAAACCCCAAACAATCAAGATAAAGTATCAACTCAAAGAAAACAGTGAAAATAGTCTATATTAGGGATCTCCAACATGTTTTCAAGTGTCAAGCTACTCTCAGCTCGAAGTGCACCCAGTTCTAATATAACAACACATCATGTTATGACTATGTTGTCACTATGTTATTACCTGGTTAATTGGAAGAAGTGTTAAATAAGCTTTGTCAACAACTAATAAAATCATTTTACAAGAAAATCCGAGTGAACCAGCACTCGTGAGCGATTTTTAGAACAGGTCCGAGGGCACCTCAGCTGTCCTTAGGGGACACTCTGGTGCCCGTAAGCACCAATTTGGAGACCCCTGGTCTACATACATTGTCTAACCCATAGCTCTACCAATTTTTGAACATGTATTGTCTATTGGTGCCCACTCAACATCCATTGGAGCCAAGTTACTCAGGTAGGGAGATTACCCCTTGTGTGGTTTCTCATTTTTCTTCTTACTTGTTGAGTTTTTTTTTCCTGTATATTTGAGATGAGGGGATGCTATAACTACCTCAACTGTGGGTTTGTGCAACCCATTGAGACCCTGTTTAAGGGCTATATAGAAAAATGTGACTTGACCATAAACGGTTTAAAAAGAAAAAACGGTCAATGTGAAGTCCTCATCTACATAGATGCAAATGGTTAAAATAGAAATGTTAGGTTGGATGTCATTTTTTTCTACGTTTCTTGGATTTGCTATTTCTGTTATTTATTTTGGCCTTCAATGCAATTCTTGATTTTTAAGTCAATTCCTGTTTATTTGTGACACCCTTAATCACCGAGTCTCAAAGGGCTGCACAGACCACAGATTATTAGTACACACCATCACCTGATCTAGAACCTACACCAGGACAAGGAAAAACTCAAAAAAAAACCTCAACATGAGGAAAATGAAGAAACCTTGAGGTTTGTTTCTTGATATTTAGTCAACTATTTTTTATAACCCATATAGGAAATAAAGATGAAATATTCTGATAGGGTAAATGACCCTAGATAAGTTCTCATCTCATTAGCCGCACCGCTTATCCTCAGTAGGGTGGCGGGGGTGCTGGAGCCCATCCCAGCAATCATCGGGCAGTGGGCAGGGTACACCCTGAACTGGTTGCCAGCCAATCGCAGGGTACACGGGGACAGACAACTCACTCGCTCATTCACACCTAGGGACAATTTGGACCGGCCAATTCACCTGAAATGCATGTTTTTGGAATGTGGGAGGATACCGGAGTGCCCGGAGGAAACCCACGCAAGCACGGGGAGAACATACAAACGCCGCACAGGAAGTCTGGAGCTGGATTTGAACCCACGCAGGAGGTTCCCATGACATGAACTGTGCCGCACACGCGCTAACCACTGCGCCGCCGTGCCCTAGATAAGTTGTTTGTCATATTTTAATTTATGTTGTTCTATATGTAAAATGTACAGCAATCCTTCTCCATACTTGCTTTACTCTTCAAAGACATGTGTATATAAACGAGCACACATTGTTTTCTTCCACGATTTATAATTTAGAAAACCGAATATAGAAAAAAAATTCCCATTGCGAAATTAAGTTACATTCACAAACATGTTGAATTTTTTTTAAATTCCCATTACGACACGTTTTTCAAAAAAATATCAAAAATTCTCTCGATAAACATACTGATCAATAAAATACAATAAAACTGTATTTAATTAATTATCAATACCAGAGATGTTCAACACTAGTATGCCGTAGGCCACAGGTGTCAAACAGGCGGCCCGCGGGCCAGATCAGGCCTGCTAAGGGATTGAACGTGGCCCGCGAGACAACACTCAGAGAAGCGCAAGAGAAAAACGAGCTGCAGGTTGAAATATGTCAACTTGATGTTGCCAAAGCCAGGTGCCTGTCACAGACACTGTACTTGCATTTATTTCTCTCTCTCTCTCTCTCTCTCTCTCTCTCTCTCTCTCTCTCTCTCTCTCACTCTAACTCTCCCTCTCTTCCACCCCTTTTCTCCCACTCTGTCTCTTTCACTTTCTCTTTTCCTTTGTTGCTCTTTGTCTCTTTCTCTCAGTGTCTTTTAACCTCTTTTTTCCCTTTCTCTCTTCATACCATTTGTGCTTTCTTTTCTCTTTTCTCACCTTCTGTCATTCTATTTCTCTTTGGATTTCTTTCTTCCTCTCCCTTTCTTTCCCCCTCTCTCACGACTTTTTATCTTTTGCTTCTCACGCTCTCTCCCTCTCTTTTTCTTTCTTTGTCATGCCCTCTCTCCTTTTCCCTCCCTCTTTTTCTTATTTCTTTATCTCTCTTTAATCTACTAGTCGGGCCCCCGACAGAATGTTCTATCGTGTGGCCCCCGAGTTAAAATGAGTTTGACACCCCTGCTGTAGCACATAACCCAATTTTATCTTTAAAAACAAAAAATTAAAAAAAAAAAAAAAAAAATGCCATTGCTTTCTTTCAGTGATCAGTCAAGTGTCTAACGTTCATCAATATCAGTAGGTGGCAGCAAATGATCCTTTCTTTTCTTTTTATATGCTAGTTACTCTTTGTGAAAAGATGCATTTCAAGCAGAACTACAACTTTTGTTTTTTGCATTTGTTTCATTGCACGAACACTGTACTTAAGCATGAACGATGCAGAAACTTTGCAAGAAGTCTTCACCGACCGGTGACGTGGTCTTCATAGTGATTGCGAACGTGCACAAAACGTCATCCCTCTCTGACCTGACAAATCTGAAGGGACTTTTTGTTAGAAAGAAAAAAGCTTGAATGTCTGTACTTATACCTTTTTTCAGCACGCCGCTTCATTGCACCTACAAGGCATATGGGCTGCCGACAAACTCATTTGCATGAAGAAACATAAAGCACCACAAGAAAGCAGGGGCTTCCTTGACATGTGGACAATGAACGAAGCAAAGCCACTTCTGCCATCTGATGCTATTTTTCATGTTGAATCATTCCCAGAAGCTTGATACTTACTGATGAGCTGCGCCAAACGCTTTAGAATGTTTTGTTATTTAATTTAAAAAAAACTAAAACAAAACACCTATTTTTACAATTTGGTACTCAGTGACAACGCATCGCAATATGTCATGGCACTGAATGAGTTATGTGTTGATTTATGTAAAAACGGTTCCTTTTACCAAACTGAGAAATGCGTACGCCACACTAAGTTAGCATGTCGGATTGGACAACTACCTCTGGTGGATGAAGGAGTTGAGACAGGTAAAGACAAGCAAAGGCACCATGGCACACAAAGTCATCACGTTGTTAAACTTGGACTCCAGGACGTTGCGGTTGTCGCCGTCGTCCAGAGAGATGTTGGCCGTTCCATTGGTGGAGTCCTCGATTGACGTGTCTCTCAGCCTGCTGGTAAAATACTAGCACCAAAGTGTAATTTTTGTTAGGTAAAGAAAAACGTAGGTGGGCGAATGGCTGCTAATATAAAATGTTTGACAACGAAAATCTTCTGATAGATAATGTGTACCTAACAGTGAGCATTACTGGGATAATAATAATTGATAAACTTATTGTTATACACGCCTAAACATTTGTGAAGAATTAGCAAATTTTCCCACACTATAAAGAGCACACCCATAAAAAAGGCTTGTCAAAAAAATTTCATATATAAAAGGCGCACTGAAACTATAGTAAGGGGTACCATATATGTGGATAACTGCTGCACATTTTATACATTGAGAGTAATATGAGTGCAATGATTAATCATCAGTTACACCCAAAAGTTTCTGCCCTCGTCATGCTTTTTTGAGTTTATTTATATCTTTCAGGATGACTAGCTGTTTTTTCCATTTTGGAACCGAGAGTAAAAACAGTGTGATAATGAGATAGTTATATGTTCTCTGTACCACTGGTGGTCTAGTCATTAGGTTTCCCCCTACAACCTGGGTTACATTCCCATTGTATACAATGTTTTGAGATTTTGTTCAGCAACAATTTTGACTGATCAAGCATTGCAAATACCGCAGTAAAGCATAAAATCTCGTAGTAATAATGCACACAGATAAATATTGTATGCATTTCAAATATTATCCACCAGTATTTTGCAGTATGTAGGGCGCGGTTTCAATTTTCGGGTGCGCCTTTTAATCCACACAATACTTCAAATGGTTAGATTTAATGTTTTTTATTAAACAGCTTTTGACATTTAGACATTTTGAAAATTGCGAAAATGAAAATGTGAAACCTACACATTTTAGTGTGGTGTATTTTACCTAAAATATAATTTCATGCTCAATATTTTACATAAAAATTGTGTTTTCATGTCATCAAAAACCATGACTAAAAAATTTTACAAATCATAATACTCTATATTAACAAACTGACTATTGTACTTGTTATACAAGCCTAAAACAAACTCTTGCAAACACACTACCTCATACAGAGGTAAAATTGTATTCATGCTTATGCTTTGCACAATGTTGACTATTTTTGCACTAATGAATATTGCACTAATACGATCCCAAAACTGTATGTAACATCCTACATGCCCACATTTCTTTTGTAAATATTGTGTAAATTATAACCTTTATCTTCTTTGTTCCTTTATATTGTGTAAATTATAACCTTATCTTCTCTGTTCCTTTATCTTCTTTGTTTTCTTTAATCCTCACTGTTAAATGTGATACTGGAATCCCACGTCCAATTTCGTTGTCACAATATGTCCAACCCATTTTGTAACAATGTCAATAAAAGGTATATTTTATTCTATTCTATTCTAAGCATTAGTGAAAAATTAAATAGTTATATGAATTTTTCAAAATGGTTCTGTTATTTTTTGTTTAAATGTCAGCTTTGGACATGTAGTCACTTTAAATAAACAAAATATGAAAATGTGAACTATAAAAAGTTTAGTATAGTATATTCTACCTAAAATAGAATTTTAATGATCAATACTTTGCATAAAAGTTGTGATTTTGTCATCAAAAACATGGACTGGAAAAAGTTTACAAAATATAAGAATACTCAACTAATTAATTATTATACTTGATAAACTTCTTGTTATAAACGATAAAACATTAATGAAAAATGTAATAGTTGATTTAAGTTTTATATAGATGGTTCTGTTGATTCCGACTTTAATAGCTTTTGATATTTTTACCTGTTTTAAAATGACAAAAAATGAAAATATGAACAATACAAAATTTAACATAGAGCCTAATTTTAATACTCAGCATTTCACATTAAAATTATGGAGTTTTTTGGGATCAAAAACCTTGGCTGTAAAAAAAAATACAAAATATAACAATACTCATTTTTCAACACAATTGTAACAAAAAGCCCTAATGACTAGTCTCTTTTGTTTTGTTTTTAAATTTATTTTTAACATTTCCGGTCCAACCCTTCCGATCCTTTTTTTTACCAACAAGTGTATATGTGTGCAAGCGTGTAAGTGAGGCTTTGGTCATACCATGGTGGCAGTCATAAAGAAGTTCCATGGCAGAAGTGTTCCCAAGCCCAGGATGAAAAAAATGAGCCACACTGCATTGTACCTGACGAAGACAGACACAGTCATAAATCGTTATCACATTTTGTGCCAGCTTATACTTATTTCATTCTTTTTGTTGATTTAAAGGGGGAAAATACCATCAAAATGATCTAAACGTTTAAAGCTGCTGCTCAGAATATTTTGCACCTAATTTCTCTAGTAATAACAGGACATTTTGTATTATTTAGCGCTTGTGTTTATTGTACACATTGATACTCAAAATTTCAGAATAAAATCACTGGAGAAAACTAAAAAACAGCAACCAGGTGATCAATGTGCTGTATGCAAGGCAGATCAGGAGGCTTTTCCTGCTACTGGTATCCATGCAAACCAGTACGATCTGTTTAATTTGGGGGAAAAAGAACCAATGCCCCCCGCACCCCCTGAAATAAAAACATCCTGGAGAGGGATGGGTGCCACCAGGCTGTACTTGCCCAACACAGGCGGTTAAGAATTCCGTAAGTCATGAGTGGTTTAAAAAATTAAATAAAAAATCATTAGAAAAAAATACATTTTAATAATAATAGGAGAAAATACATAAACTATCAAATAAATGTGCATTTTTTTTTCCAACACTCGTAGGTTGAGAAATTTGTATTTATTTTAAATACCATGAGCTTCACCTAGAGTGGGCTGAACTAATTGTCAGCCATATAGATGCTAGGTGTACCCCAAACAACAAAAAACTCCCAAAAGGCTGGGCAAAAAAATGAAAAGAAAAACGGTGAGGTTTGGTCACTTAGAACGTTCAAAGTTTGTGTTCTTCCTTGTACATTGTAACACTCTTTTTTGGTAGCACTCCACAAGACAGCGACATCTAGGTCAAATATTAAGTACTGTTCTTTAATGGATAGGAGACCGTAACTGCATATTATTTTATGTTTTACGTTTTATATTTTATTTGACCAATTGATTTATTTTACCCCTGTTATATTTACCTCATCAAGTATTCAACTACCTTCCCAAATAATGTAACTGTTTGAAATGTAACAAAATAGCAGACATTATCAAGGACAACTTTTTTTTTCATTTAATGACCTTTTGGTATCTATATCATAGTCAAAGTCAAAATTTAACAAAGCTGACTTTGATGTGGATTCTACCGGTTATAACATATTTGTTAGAGAGTAATGGCTTATTTTATTTCTTTTTGCTACATTTTACTGTACTGTTTTCAAACCACAACCAATCTTTTGTTTTTACTATGTTTTTTTACTATTGCACTTTCTTCTCATTGCACTATTATAACTTAATCCAGTCTCTAAGCGCCACTTTGTAAAATATTTTTCCCGTCTTTTATCTTAATAGACTTATCTTCTCTTTTAAAGTCTTTATGACATGTTTACCATGGAATCTTGTTGCTTGCAATTTTTTTACAATTTTGACAATAAAGACAATTTATTTAGATTTTTATGTTTAAACATATAAATAAATGTCATAACCCAATTTGAAGAGGTTAGTGGGTTATTAGAAAAATTGAAGCTTAAGACGTACTTGTCTCTCGGTGGGCTCATGGTGATCACACTTATTTGTTTTGCTTCGCACAGACAGCCTCGATGGGGTTTTGATCAAGGTGGAACCACGGCTCTGAAAAACAAAGATAACATTAACGTTCGGCAGCAAACGTAAACAGTTATCATCGGCCGCCAGAGATGCGCGCCTGCACATAAAATGTTAATATTTGTGCTAGACAACAGGTCAAAGTTCAAATTGGATGTGCAAATAACAAACACTATGTTTTTCGATGGGTTAAACATTGAAACACAAAGAAATATGAGAAAACTTACAGGACAGCAAGAGTAGAATCCCAACGATTCGTCTCTAAAGAATCGAAATTAAATCCTCATGTATAGCCACAAAACAAAGCAGGAGGTCATTTACAGTGCAGTGCACACAGTAAAGAGTGCTTTACTCCAAAAGTGATCCACTGTCACTTTTTTCTTGGACACACCCTCTCGTCTTCAATGCCTCCCACAACCCCTCCTTCAACCGAAATCCTCATGACTCTTTTCAAAGTTCTGGCAGGAGATTGCCACAGACATTTAGGGTCCGTACAACTTTTTCACGGCCAAATGTAAGCACTTTTTAAAGACTTTCAAAGCCAATCTTCTAATTTCTCCAGTCCCATTAAAGGAAAAAATCCGGTATGAATTGTGCATTTTGCAGATCCAAAAACATAGCTGCTTTTTACATATGCAATTTTGATTCTTGCGTGTGCATTTATCAAGACGTATGATTTTTAAGTCTTGAGTAAATATATTTGTGGATCTAAACAATAAGTGAGTAAATATTTTTGAGACAAATCTCTCCTCATATCGACAATGTTCATTTGTAAATGTTGTACAACAGATTAGATTGTTAGAGCCGAGTGTTCAGTATCAAGGTAGTTGTTTTAAAATTGATCAAATGTTGAGTAAAATTACAGTAATATGTGGTTTATGTTCAGTTGAAGATAGTTCTTCCTATTACAATTTACCACTGGGAAACGCTACTTTAATTATTTGCATGGGCCATGACAAATGTCCATAATTGATACATAATCCTTGCACTAATAAAAATTTCATAGTTTAGGTGAAGCATATACTTTTCCTCTAGGGCGGAGCGCCGTTTCGTAGGACAATGCCATACAAACTAATGCTAGCTGTCGTTCACCATGATTAAAGAAATGCAATGGCAAAGCAAAGCCACCATAGAGCAGTGTTGGCATATTTTTAAGAAGGCTTGTTGGGAAACACACCAACAATGTCAAGCATTTACAAGCACTTCACCAAATATTCAAGCATTTTTCAATCCCTAAAAACACAACATTGAAATTCAAGGATTCCAAGCACCTGCATAAACCCTGAAAATTAATCTGAACAATTAATTTAAGGTCCTTGGGAGTGCCCTCCTAATGTCTTAAAGGACTCAATTTACTCAGACCAAACCCATTTTTTCTGGCAATGCATCTTCTGAAAATGTATTTGAAATCATATTCAGTGCAACGTTGGTGACAAATGAGGTAGATTGCCCTGTCCAATGTTTCAAAATAATCCTTTTATTTAACAATGTGTTTTTAATGACAAAAAAGGAGGGTTGATATAACAAAATAATCATCATAATCATTGGGAGCACTGATCCAGAGATCAAGCCCTTGTGGTCCATTTTTAAGGCAAAACGTTTGGATGGTCAGCCATACTTTGCTGTTGGAGCAGCACATTCAGGATCTTTCTACTGGACCAAGTAGGCAATGAAACAGTGTTTGTGTGACTGTCTACATGTGTGCGTGTGTGTATATGATTTGCGGATAGGTCATCAAGTGGTCTGTTAACATGCACAAAACAACAACATCCAAGGCAACACCGTCAGCGTAATTTTTAGGAAGACTTGAAAAATTTCAAGCATTAACAAACACTTGTCTCAAAATTCAAGCACTTTCCAAACATTAAAATGCAAACATTTTCAAGGAATTCAAGTTCCCCGTACAAGGCCGGGACATTTAAGTGATGTCAGATTGGAGTTCGCTTCCACACTGTCATTTTTTCACACCGCCTTGCTATTCGATTTCCTCCTCCATTAAGCAGCTCATTTCACGCTGATGCGTCACTTCGTTCAAGGTGCCCTCCACTTTCTCCTCACTCGGAAAAACGAACTATGTGAGTCCTCTTTCAAATACATTGTGTTTTATAAGTCGGTGGAGACATTGGTGTAGAAGCACAAGTATAAACAAAAAGCCACTGCATTAATGTCGCATTGCACAAAAAAAAAACGATTACTCTGGGAAGCTGTGTTGAGAATACCTCTCAATATGTGAGCGACATGGTCTGATTCAGACTAAAACTGTGCACGGGGCTCATTGGACTAAAACATGACATGTCAAAAATATTGAAGAATGTTAACTCAAAAAATGCATTCGACCTCCAGCCAACTACACGCACATGTTCTGGTCATGTCGAGGTCATGTCCATCCCTACATCATTTCTGGGAGGGGAACTTCCAAACGATTTCAAAAGTATTTAGCTCAGCTGTTAAACCAGACTGTATGATAGCAATATTTGCAACATCCTTAAATACTAAAACAACCCAAAACCATACAAGACATCAGAACCTTTTTACACTTACTAGCAGGTCGTCTGATCCTGCTAAGATGGAAATCGTCAGCCCCAAATTCCCACACAATATTGGAATACGTGGGAAACGTATTACATCATCTATGTGAATATTCCCTACAATGTTTACATCTGGAAAAAAAAGATACTTTCCAATTCTGTGAATATATTATATGCAAGAAGGTCAAGTTTTGTTTCAACTAAATATGAATGAAATTACTAAATTTTGTGCAGGCTTGGGGAGTAACGGAACACATGGAATGGCAAAAATGATGTTGGCAAGCTGTTTGGATTTATTTTCATTTTGTTTCTGTCGCATTTTATGTTATGCCGGAGATCAAAGAGATCAAAGCCAGGAGAGAAAACTTACCACGTGTTGTGAGTCATAATGTTATCCATATTTAGTTTCTTTTGTCTTTTATTAGCATATTTGGTATTGGAGTAATCCAAAAGTAATTGAAAGTAATCTAGTTAAAGTAACCCTACCCAACCCTGATAAAATGACAGAATGAGGGTAAATAGTTTGGCAGAATGCTATTTAAAATGACAGGAAAATAATCAGCCATTAAAATGCCATGTTGACTCTTCCAGAGAAAATATTTGACTACACTTTAATTGCAAATACAATTTAGCTTGTTTTTGCATTGGACACAAGAACAGTGTTCATTTTACCGCTGAAAAGTGATGGGTCCCGCGGACTTGCGTGCTCAAAAATCTATGGGTCCCAACAGAGATCAATGGGTCCCCAAAATTTAGTGTTATCGAGTTTGAAATTGTAAATCGGCGACAAATATATAAATAAATAAATAAATAAATATATATATATATATATATATATATATATATATATATATATATATATTTAATATATTCAGTCAGTTTTAATCATCACACTTAATTAGTAATACAAAGCAGTTATCACTTCAGATTTTTCAGTTCACAAAAATATTGTACATTATACAAAATAATATTGCTGAAATATTAATCTATATATTCATGCAGTTTTAATCACTTCAGATTTTTCAGTTCATATATTCTTTGTGGTTTTCTGTCCCGCCACAGTTGTAATGCCTTCTCAAGGTCCAATTGCAGCAACGGAATTTCCATAGCTAATGGTTTTCATTGTCGTTGTGCCGATCCAATGTGCTTTTCTGAAAGTTCGTATTGCGAAATAATTTATGCAATCCCGTTTTTTTGTTACGCTGGGTGCACGCATCACAGAACATGTAGACTACATTAACATCCTCCTCATAGCATAACCAGGAATATAATCGAGTCCATTTTGGCAGAAAAGTCCTTTTCTTGCTCGGAGTATTCTTTTATTTATTATCTTTTGTCGAATCGTTCGCTTCAAAATACGTGTTTTCCTTGCCTTCGCGGTCTTCTGAAGAATTTCTCCGCAGTTTTTTCGTGCCGGAATTATTGCCGTTGTTACCACTTTCTGTATTACGTTTTGACTTATTACCGACACTGAAGAAATTACCAATTTTTTGTTGATTTGCACCTGATACCAACTGTTTTTTCGGAGGCATACTTCTCTTTCACTCGACAACCACCAAAACAATGACGTCATCTCGGAGCAACGAGATCTCGTTTGCCAAGATCGGCGCGAGACCAAAACAACAGTGGCGGATCTGCCTGACGAAAAGTTTGGAGTGCGGTAAATCTTTGTTGAAAAAAAAAAAAGTAATTGGATAATAATGACAATTTGGTGTCAAAAAAGTTGCGTCCCGGGGACGCACGGTGATTTGACACAATGCATCCCCAGCAAAAACAATGCGTCTAGGACGCAGGGATGCGGGCAAACGAGAACACTGAAGAATAAACAGCTTCTGGAGTGTATGAATTTAAATTTTATCATCAGGAACTAAATGCTCCTTTCTTTTTTGACTGATCTGAGAGCCAAATGAAGAAATATTTTGTTAGGGTGCGTTGGTACAATGACGACGTTTAGGAACAATCTGTGTTCAATGACTTTAGCGCCTAAATCCAAACATTTCCTTTAAAAGCAAAACTACAAGTACCACATACCAGTAACAGAAGAACTGTGGTTTTGAAACTATCAAGCAATAATATCTTCTGGCATTCAAAAAATAGCAGGGAAAATTGAGTTTCAATTGGTTACTTCTAAAGAAAGGTGTTAATGTGAAGACAGCTCTTCTACAACACTTGTTAAATGCTAGGTTTGAACTAATCCCACCACTATGCGACTCAGGCCGCCGTCGACTAAACAAAGCTATCATGTTGTAGTTTAGTCCTTCATGATTGTGGGCCACATTTTTTTTTACCAGCAACATAACGTGACAACATGTCCTAGCATCCTTTGAACTGCGCTCTTCTGGGCAGACATGTTGCAAAATGCTGGCCAGCTGGCATCACTCTCCTTGTTGTTGAAATGCAGAACACACACTTGGGATTTGTATAGTTGGCATCAGAGCACCAGTGGATAATGATCAAATTACTAAAGAGGAGACAAATCTATCGGTTGATGAGGAAAATGTTCGAAATAAGACCAACAATACAATTGTGTCTTCTTCAACAGTTCACAATCAAACAATAGTTTCACTAAAGGTCAGCTTCACTTTCAAAGCCTGTAGTCTTAATGGTATTGACATTTTCTTATGACCCTACTAAAAAGCCAGTGAGTACAAATGCCCACAACAGGATTGATTCACCTGAGCCACAGTTAAACCCTACAATGTTTTAACCCCTCTGCCAACTCATAAGTAGCCAAAATACCCCCAAACTACTAAAATGAGTACTTCTCCTGTTTCGACTCGTTCAGCAGATTTTAGTGGGTATGCCTGGTGTTATCCTTCATCTCTTTATTGGTCATTTTCACCGGATTGCAGACCTTTTTGCTTTAACTGTGTGATGTGCTGTTCCACTATTCCTGCGAAATGATTGGCTGATCCTCGTAACCTTCTTCTACTCCTGAATGTTAGTTTGGAGCTTGCGTTCATTCATCGCATTAGGACCTTAGTTTAAATTATTGACTTTAATCGAACGTTTTGGTATTTATTGTGACAAAGACTATCTGACGATAATTAACGTTATCGTTCATCACCCAGGCCTAGCAAAAATAGGATCTCTGCAAATCTAAAAAAAGTTTAGTAGGGGCTTGTTGATGCCAATATGACAGGTTTAAAGCTAAAACTAATTTCTTAACCCCTACTCAAAAAAAAAAAAAAAAAAAAAAAAGCCTGGAGAGGGATGTACAAGCCCAAGACATATCATAAAGTGTAGTTCTCCAATCCTAGCTGTGAAGAGATACATGTACCGTTAACCGCATTATGAATCATCCAACACCTAAACCACTCATCACTTTGATGAAAAATGTTTTTTTTTTCCCTGTGTACGCTTCCACTAAGTACATTATCAGTCTCACGCCTTTCTTGTATGTGGATCCTCTAAAAGCATCAAGTCCCTCTTTTCTTTCTCTAGGCTGGGCTCCAGAGTAAAACAGTCATCGCTTCAATTAGCCATTTCCACTAATTGTTCAAGCGAAGCTGTAATGGGGATTTTAAGTGTATTTGGAAATGACAAAGTTTACTAACCCAATCAAAAGCATTGCCCAAAAAAGGCATCCCGTTTTGACAAACATTAGAAGAAGACGGTGATGGCGTAAAAGAAAAATCTACTGAAAGGAGACTTGGCTCCAACCACGATCAAATTCTTCCTCAACACACACGCACACAAAAAAAAACCTTTCATCCTACATTTTTGTTTTTTACTTCCTCCCCAATAAGATTTTCCTGCAGATTTGTCTTCAATGGCCATTGCCCATTTCGAAGCCTTTCAAACATTTCCTACCCATGAGACAAGATTGAGATAGATCTTATAACGTTTGTTGGTCATAACAATGTTGGACTGGTAAAAGATGAACTTTAATCAGCCTAGAGTTGATCTAATCACTTTACTATCACACGCATGCATACACACTCTGTGTGTGTGTTTTTTGAAGGGGGTTCTGTGTTACAATTGAACATGTTTGGTGGAAAAGTCAAATGCCAGGTGCAGCCACAGGATTTCTTTAACAAAAGTGTGTCAAGTTGTCTGTTAACTATTCATAGGGTGGAACCAAATTCATTTGGTTTTAAAAAAGTTTGACTCAGACTGTCAAGTAATTTGTTCTGGAAAAAAATTACAGTGCTATGCAAAAGTATTGCCCCAGCCTCCTAAATAATTTTTTAACATATTGCCAAAATTCAGGCTTCAAACTTTATATATATATATATATATATATATATATATATATATGTAAAAAAAATCCAAATACCAACAACATCCGTCCAGCCATTTTCTGCACCGCTTAACCTCGCTAGGGGTAGCAGGGGGTGCTAGAGCCCAACCTAGCCATCAGCAGCAGTGGACAGGGGACCCCCTGGACTGCTTGCCAGCCAGTAGCAGGGCACACAGGGAAAGACAACTCAATTTCTCAGTGACACCTAAGGATAATTTGGACGCGCCATTTAACCTGACATGCATGTTTTTGGACTGTGGAAGGAACCCAACGCTGGGAAAACATGCAAACTCGGCACAGGGAGGTTACATAGCTGGAATTGAACCCTAGACCTCCGCATTGTGGGGCGCTAACCAACCTTTCGCCATGCCAAGAACAATAAACAACATGTGAGACACAATTGATATTTAGGTTTAGGGTCACTTGCAGACTCCAACAGATTTTCTGCCAGAATCGCTCTGTATTTGGCTCCTCCCAACTTCACATAAAATCTTAACCTTCCCAGTCCCTTCGGTAAAAAAAAAAAAACCCCAGAGCATGATGTTGCCATCACCATGTTTGAAAGAGGGAATGGTCACTTTCAATACTTAGTTTGAGCTGATAAAGTGAAAATGTTAAAACAATTTTAAAAAGTGATTAGGGATGTGCTTTATACACTAGTGTGCCTAATAAATAGGGCAAGATCGTTTACAAATAATAGTAAAAGTTATGTAAATGTACAAACAGACAGATAAATATTGATTTTAAAATCCAATGAAATTCCAAAATGTGGAAATGTAAAGGTATGAATAGAATTTAAAGAATCTATTGTCATTGCAAACATAAAGGGACCAAGTACTCTCAAGCTTCATACACCTTTTCCATGGCCAGATTCAAGCACTTTTGAAGGTCTTTCTAACCCATTTTTCAATATTTCTGGTATTATCATTAGAAGAAATCCGGCTTGAGTGATGTATTTTGCAGATCCATATAAATAGCTGTGTTTAATATATACGATGTTTAACTTTGCATGGTCATTTATAAAGACATATGATGTTTATATCTTGAATAAATCGCAAATATACATGTGGATCTAAACAATACGTGTTAATATAGTTGAGAAAATCTCTTCATATATTTCATAGTGCCCTGTTTAGGTGTAGCATGTACTTGGACGTGACCCGTAGGAAAATGCTTTGCCAATAACAGGACAAAGCCATGTAAACTAATACCACCCTCAGTTAATCATAAGGGAAGAAATGCAATGGCAAAGCAAGGCCACAAAAGAGCGGTACTGCAATTTCATGCGTTTACAAGCTCTTCCCCCAAAATTCAAACATTCAAATTCAAGAATATTTAAAGATTGCAAGCATCCATATAAAACTTACATGCTTAACTGGTTCTATCGAACAAGAAAGGACAGAAAGACAGTTGCGAATTGTCGATTGTCAGCACTTTTAAGATTTAATTGTATAATTTCTAAGCATGGTGGCACGTATTCAACATTTGTCACTTAAAATGCATAGTTTGAGCAGAGAAAAAGGAAAATAACATTTAAAACAGATTTTTAATAAATAATTGGGTGGGGGGGCACGATATACACAGATGAGCGTTATAAATAAATAAATATGGTATATGAAATATTGAATACAAGTATTAGCGTAGCAAATTAGTCTAACATTGTAAATAAAGCCAGCCATTGACAGGGCATAAATAAACCTTAATTTTTTTTTAACAAATAGTGTGCTGGGCTGCTGCCCCCACTGTCTCATCAGCTGTTCTTTCTGGGGAAAACAAAGCTACCATTCTGACTCCTCACCCTTGCAGCAGTCTGGTCCAAAACGCTCAACACAAATAGCACAGGCACGTGTGACGTGGCGGCGGGCCAGGAAAGGGCTCGCGTTGCTCTTTATGCAACTTGTATCAAGATACCTTCCCCGCAACTCTTGCCTTTACTTAGCAAATATGAAGGCTGATTAGATTGATTTTATTAGCCAGTTCCTTCCTGCTCAACAAGATTGTCAGTAAGTAAGTGAGTAATTGCTTTGCAATTTCCTATGTTTAGTAGGTCAGACCGTACTACGTTACAAATTTGTGATCACAGGCAAAAGAAAAGCAGCCGCGCGTGCGGACTCGGATATGGTTTTGCCGGAAGGAATCATAATCCATCTCAGGATTGTCCTCGTGGTGTTCTTTTTGATTCCCATAGCAATCGTAAGATACAAAATGTGAATGTTAAGCCACCTCTTTCAAATTCCAAAACTTAATTTGAACTTGTGACTGCTTTTTGACCTACACGCAAAGTTAAAATCCACGAGAGGTTTTCCTAAACTTCAATACACCATTGTATTGCCATGAAAAGTCACATGAAAATAATGACCGACACCAAATTCTGAGAAAAAGAATGGAAAAAGAGTCCGCATGTGATTGATCAACAAAATGGAAACAGATGTTTTGGTTTTCACATACTTGAATCTTGGATTTTTAGTCACATCTGTTGTGCATTTGTCTACAGTTACAATTTTTGTAGCATTCTAAAACCGATATATTTTTAATCTTCAAAGCGCCACCCGTAAGCCCTATGGCGGCCTTTGTAGCAAAGGTTTTAAGGATTTGGCCTTTAAAAAAACCTGCCCACTTCTCTATATACTTTACTGTATACAGCCTTTGAAGTTCTATGTTGTTTGTGATAAATCAACCTGTTCAATATTTCAAAAGGTGGCCATTCCTGCATTTTGGTACAGGACTAGACTGCTTTTGCACCCATCGCAGGATAATACCATTCTGAATCAATGACCAAAACAAGACCTGTACCTGTCGTTTTATTCAACTCAACCATTTTATTGTTAGTCGAGGAATAATGATCGACAGAAAGCATTACTAATGTTCATGTTTGCACACGTTTAAAAGATTTACAGTAGAGTGCATACACCTTCTGGTGGGACGTGTCAAGTCAATCCTTTCGCATAATGTAAAAGGGACAGTGTGTATTATTTGACCACTAGAAGATCGCTGAATTCTGTGATGCAAACAAAAAAACAGTGCTAAAAATGTCAAGGATGATACAAACAGCAGGGATTCAAAGTGACAAAAAGCATCCTTTTCTTATTTTTTTGCCCAGATGTCAGCTCCATTTAGGCGAAGCTCGTGTTATGGAAAATAAATACAGTTCATTTATTTTTAGCACTACAAGGCGCTAAATAATATACACTGACCCTTTAAAGACCAGGGCCACTGCAAAAAATGCATGGTGGGCCATCGCTTTTACTACATTGCTAGGGCATTTTTTAGTGGGGCTCAGAATTAGAATTTACTTTGTCATTAATAGCAACCTAGTAAACATTGTTTACAACTAGATTATACGTGTCACTCCACAACAAACACATAATAAAGAATTATAAGAGAAAAAATGTCAATAAATAGGCAAAAATATTTACAGGATACTGCTTGGGGAGACTAAAGTCAATCAGCACAATAGTGCAATTAAAAATAGAGCGATCACATGTAGCAGCAACAGGATTGGAAAATGAATCCAAAAATAAGATTTGAAAACCATATTTTATGAAATGATGCAATTCAAAACAGGGAAGGATGCTCCTCAAACTGCTATTTTTGGGTCACAGTAGTTGCACACTTGTCCTAACTTGTCACTTGAAGCGCGTTTGAGTGTAACTTCAAACACGTACTAAGATTTATAAATATTAAAACAAAACGAGAAATATGCAATGATCAATAAAATTGAAAGGGATCAATGCTGACCACACGGCCATTTCAGGAAACAACAAAATCAGTTTCTGCACTTTGCTGGTATCCACATGTGCCACTTTCAACGCTTTATAGAGATGAAGTAAAGATCGCCCAGCCAAATCGCCAATCTTATAAGGCTCAATTTGAGAGCGCCTGTCCGTTATCACAAGCAGAAGGCATAAACTAGCACAAATAGTCAAGTTGCAAAGCACGCACGTCGCTTGGCGCTAAATTTAATTCTCCGCTGACAAAGGCAGCGTGTCGGCTGCAAGTGTCGACCTCTCGCTACCCTTGCCGTCCTCGCTGCCCTCTTTGCTGTCCGTTATCAACACTAGACTCCCACGATGAGTCCACGCAGTCTAGACTTAATTGTGACAAATAATCGCAACTTTAAACGAATCCACATGCCATTTTTTGGTGTAAAAGGGCAACTTTTGCGGGGATAAAGATACCTAAATTTAGCATCAAAACACACTCGACTTATTGAGCGTAACATTATGAGTGATAGTGAACCATTCAGTACAGTTAACCTACCTTATCTGTGGACCGCGTGGGCTCTTGTGTTGTGTTCGCGTGAATGCACGTGCGTCCTGATCCTCAATAAGGAGTGGAGGCGCTCAAGAGCAGCGCTGCCTTTACGGACTCCTTGGAAAAAATAGTACTAACTATATAAACGAAGTCTGACGAAGCCAACAAAAGTAACAACATTCTGATGTAAAAAACAAAACAAAAAAAACCACTAAACACATGTAAAGTGTCATTGTGGGTATTAAAAAGGAATCGTCTTGATTAATACTGAATAAATATCGAGCAAGATGTGTTAACAAAGGAAGGTTTTAAAATGCGCATAGTGTTCACACAGTACTTACTAAAACAATGTGTTTTGCGTTAAATGGACAACTAAGGGAATAAACATGGCTCTTATTAATAGTGGTTGGTGTTGAATTATTGAAATGTGTCACTGCATACATGAGTGTATAGGTTTTTGGCTGTAACCTTTTTACATTATTTTAGTCATTTATATCTACGATATTTATTTAGTGGAAATTAGTAATGCATCCAATGAATAACCATATATTTGAATGTATTTACTTATATTTTTCTTGTTTTATTCACATCCATGCACTTATCTAGTCACGACGCGGTCTCTACATTGCTCACAGTGGTGTTCTGATCTACAGTTGAATGGGTCTTATCAAACCACCTGCAAGATTCAGTCTGGGCAAAAAAGAACTAGTGTGAAGATGGGATTTTGTGACATTACCACTGACTTATGTTTTGTTTTTGTCATATCCCACCGTGACCCACCCCCTCTGATATATAAATGAGAGTAAGTCATTTTGAAAGTCCACTTGTGAAACCACACAGTATTGTTCTTTAAACACAACCAGAATATTCCATTCTATTTATTAGATTTGTTTTATTGTTTAAAAAAAACTTAACGTTACTATTCCACCAGTGCTTGTTTTTACCAGTCTTGTCTAGCGACCCGGATGTTGATTCAAACACACCGAGTAAAGAAATGTCTGTCTTCCTTCATCGGGAAACTATTTAAATGTGTGTATGGCTCTTTGGGGGGTTTGAGTATTGGTGTATTTCTTTGCAACCGTATTTAGAAAAAAAAATCCTATTTGAAAAGGAAAACATGTTGTGGTGTGATTATGTTTTAATGTTAGATTATATTGGTTTAACTTTGACTTGATACTTTTAAAAAATGTTTTAGGCAACATTCTTGCTAAAATATAATAGAACAAAAAACTGAATCCCTCGTTTATTGCGGTTAATAAACCCTCCGTGATATGAGAAAATGCTTAACTGGACACAAAAGCGCCCCCATTTCTTACATGCGCTCTGCTGGTCCTCGCTTGCAGCAAGTGTTGACCGGGTTTATCAGATCGCGGCTGCACCAGTAGAGTTTTTATTAGGTGGTAATAACATTTAAAAAAAAAAAAGTCACCAAGCCTGAAAAAGTGCACTCTGGTTGTCCAGGCTCCCAGCAATATGCGATCAGGGGTAATGGATTGTGGCCGCATGAGTGCAGTTCACTCTTAGGTGGACAGAACACTTAAAAAAGGCACCTAGAACAACAAATATGTGCTCTGACGGCCCACACTTGCAGCAGTATGCGGTTGTGGATAACGATTCGCAGAATATATTTAACCCGCGCTACACAAAGAAGCCAGGCATTATAGTACACACTTTAAATGAGCAATATTACAAATCTACCATTACTATCTTGTATTATTTTGCTGGTTTTAAGAATTGTTTTATTTAACTTGGAAAATAAGTTTGAAAAGTATTAAAACATACTAATAGCCAGCAGTTTCTATTTTGGCATCACTAATAAATACTAATATATATTAAATTAGGCAATAATCTGCCCGTGGGAAAATACTTTATTTTTTTGGCAGATTAGGCAATATATTAAATTATATGAAACTAAGGGTCACCATACAAACGTTTAAATATGTTTGTAAAAATTAAACATCCGTAATTCACTACCAGCTCACAAGGCTTTACACACATCAGGCCAAATATTAATGTGGAGTTTAGAAAAATGCAGTGTATAAGAAATTTTAAGGAATAGTGTGGAAAGAGTTTAATTGTAATGGTTTTAACTGAGCACTGTGTGTGGAAAATGGAAGTTTTCATGGAAAGTTTACTTTTCCCGAATAACACTGTACCATCAAAACAACTCTAACCCTTAACAACAGTTACCTCAACAAACCACAAAAAAAAACATTGTGAGGAAAACGGCAGTCATCTTGTGAGTCGCATCCACTTTGCACACTGAACCTCGGTGTTTGGAAATTCCAGACACCAGACTAATGATGTTTGGAGCCAAGTTACATGCACCCTACCCAAGTGTGTGAGAAACGGTTTTGTTTTGACTGTACAAAGCAAATATAGTAAGAAACGTCTGAAAATGTTGACAATGGGACAGATAAAACACATCCCAGACACCATATTTTGCCAAAGAGTGTTTTGAAGCTTAAAAAAATGTTTTTCTTATATTTGGCTTTCAGAGTGTTGTCATAAGAAGTGACACCAATGTACCATTGCATCATAGCACATCTATACACTAGTCGTCTACATTTGAACTTTTTGTGGTTGGGACAAGCGTCCGCCTCCTCTGCTTGCTCTTAGTGTCGGTCGTGTGCAGCAGACATCCACACCCGGCACTATAAAAAGCCTGGTTGCGGGTTTTCTTGGACAAGACACCACCTGTGACGAGGGACTGGTGGCCGGGGCTGAGAGACTGCGGCTGCAAAAGATTAAAATCTTCCTCCTCACTACGTGTATTTCTTTAATCTCCGGCAGACTTAATCAACTGGTGGTGAAGAAAATCATATGTATCCTGCAAAAATCATACACATTTTTTCTTTGGAGATTTAAGTCTTAAAAAAATACTAACTGTAAAACAGCACTGAGGATGTTAAAAACTCGTCATTGTGCATAGACATGTGCGACGATCCTTGTGTTGGTTCCATTATTTGTTTATTATTTTATGTTTTTTGTTCCAGTGACATACAGTCAGGAAAAGTAGGTGAGGCTGAGCTTCACATGTCATTATCTATCTATCGATCTACCCTGGTCATGTTCCTCGATAGGGGTTACCGACAGCAAAACAAAACCCTTACTCAAAAACAAAGAAAAGAAAAAAGGAAAGAGTAGCAAAAAACAAACAAAAAATGACCATGGCCAACCTAAATGCACAAACACCTAAACAAGTTAAGCACCTCGGCACCCAAGTTGGTCATGCTTTCGTCCCTTCAGTTGAAACGGGACACAAGAAATCGGCCATGTAATTCCGGTCAGGGGACACAACACACTCTTCTGTTCAACAGCACGGCAGCTTTCACTGGTTTACCCCTGCCGGATCATACAGGTGCCCTGCTCATCCCTTAGAACACGTCCAAACATACCACTATCCTTTTACAACACCTCACCGCTCTCTTTTTTGCAGCAGAACCTTGTCTATGTCCAAATTCAGCATCACTAATCATGGAAACAAACCAATGCACATATGCGGTCTCGTAAATGGCCAAAGAAAATTAAGTTTAATTGTATAAAATTATTTTCATTTAAGTTCAGAAAAAAAATTGTACCAGGATGTTAAATTAAAATCAGATTCCTTTCAGAATACAATTGTTTTGAAGTAGTCTACATAATTTATTATAATATATAATGAAATCAAATATGTTGACAGGTATGACCAGGATTTAGAATAGTTGAAATGAAATGAAATGATCTGCATTTATATAGTTCAGTTTCTGAAGTCTAATTGGATTACCAACAATTATTTGGCTGATGTTGTTATTAACTAAGCAAATGTTCCTTACTAGAATGTGGGATTATATTTCATATTTGGCTGTGGAAAGTATTTGGTACGCAACAAGATCTGCATGATAATATCGAAACTTGAAAAAAAAAATGGCGCCAGATTTCAGTTGAGTTTGTCCACTAAGGACCGGATGGTTGCAATTAAACCTGACTAACCAGACAAACTGCACTACTTTTCAGTTACTTGGGATAAGCCATTTTAAAGAATAGAAGTCAGTTATAAAAACAATAAAAGCATGTCTTTTGATGTATTGTTCTGCCAATGTCAGGGAACAGAACAAGGACTCGGATCCAATAGCGTCAGTTAAAGGATTTATTGTGACAAGATTCGGTGGAGCAGGCTTGGGACGTCGAGCCTTGGCAGTGGAAAGCCTCTTGGGACGATATGGCAACTCCGTGGTGAAAACGCGTGGCGAAACGTGGCAGGTAAGTCGGTGGCCGGGACGGAAGAGTAGATCGAAAACTTTTAACAGACAAGGGTCAGGCAACGAGAATCAGACTTGGAATATACATGGGCTTGTGGTACCTTGAATGTTGGAGGTTCACTCAGGAAATGAGGAAGACACTCGAACGTCCATCTCTGGACGCTGACAGCTTATGTAGTAGACTTCCACCAATCAAGAGATCGCGTTCCAGCACACCAGCTGATTACCTCAGGTGACTCCGGTTAGGTAATCACGACAGCCAAGCATGTTATGTCACCATAACAACATGTGCAAAACCTATTTTAAGAAGCAAACAAACATGCTTCAGGTCTAATTTGGGAATATCCTGCTCTGGATATGCCACACACATACCAACGATGAACCACTCGACCAAAAAGTGCCTTTCTGACCACATACTGAGATTTAAGGGATTCAGGAGGAATTTCACTGAATGGCCTCCTTAACCCCAAAATGTCCTGGCTGACGTTAAGTGAATTCCTCCACCGATTAAGAATGCTAAGGGAATTAGTAAAGTAAAAGACAAGTCTCCTTTAAGGGAGGTCTAAGACAGTGGGCGGCATTCCTCTTTTTTCCATTGGATTTCCATCATACAGACTCAGGTATTTTCTGCACAGGTCACATGTCCATAAAAAAATCTGTCGTGGTGCGTGAAATGTGCCACACTGAAAGGATTTCTCTCAGTTCGGTGTCAGGCATAAAATGTCCTGGGATTTGTTTCTGCTATGTTAACACTGGCATGAGCAATGTTCATGCAGTATTTTCAGTAAAAACTGTTATCAGATATATTTTTTTACGTTCATCACTATATCTTAGGTTCAAACAACACACAAGCTCGATCTGATGCCCTTTCATGTTGCACGATACTAGATTAACACCTCTGAAAATTTAACATTGGGTTCCTGTTTCTAGATTTTACACTTCTGAGGGTTAATTTTCCGTCATAGTATGTAGGTTTCCAAAGTGCAAAGATAGTGTTGAAGATGAATTACACACTGTGAAAAATACACAGGAAATAACCATAAAGGTGATTCGGAGCAAAAATTGTTTATAATAATAATAATAATTTCCTTGTATTGTCATTCTGTGTAACAATGTACACAGAACGAAATGTCGATTGCACCTGACCCGATGCAGCCGCAGCCAAGAGAGGGCGCCGCTGACCACTTTTTAAGTCTTAGGAATGACTCGGCCGGGGCGCGAACCCGAACCTCCCAGTCTCAAAGCGGGCGTCTTACCATCTAGGCTACTGAGCTGGTTATGTAACCTTTGCTTCACACCTCACCTGAAGTAGGTGGCGTATCAGCCACAAATATCCAAAGTTTTGTACTTTTTTTAAAAACACATATTATATTGTAAAATGGTGATGAAAGAGGCTGATCACACTATCGAAATTCATTGCTGCATCAAAAAGAACGCATTTTCTCACCATATTGACTTTCTACAGCATCTCCTAAGAAACGTTTAATCTTAACATAATTTTCAGCAAATAACAGCAAAAGACATCTGGAGTTGATGGCAAATTTCATTAAACTGCAAATCTTCACAAAGTGGATGTCGTGTGCGTGCAATCAGTCACACACTTTAGAAAAGCATGCTTTTCATTCAAACGCTAAAAGTTTGAGACTCACACACAGTGTACACACACAAACAAACGAGAATTGCTTATGTGTAAAGCATTGAAGCAAAGTTTGATGGTGTGTTGTAAAAACATGTGAGACTGATATCTCCCCAATAACTACAGGCAACTATCACAAGACTTCACTAAATGAGGGAACTCTGGATGCGGTCCTTGCTTTTAGTTTAGAGTTATGTATTTTAAGTGCAGCATCACAAAAATGTCCAATGCTTCAAAGGCAGAAGGCACTTAGTGGTCTTTTGCATGTATTTTTTTGTATTTGAGTTGCTAGATTTTAAGTTGATAAAAATCGATTGTACCCAGCTAACACAGCTTCATTTTCTTGAATTTAATAACATCTATAAATTATGATAAGCCCTAGTGCATTGGTCAAGTCAAGTCATTTTTATTTGTATAGCCCTTAATCACAAAGAGTCTCAAATGGCTTCACAGGTTATTACACAGACTATTTTTTTCAGACTATTATTACAACATCCCCTGATCTGGAACCAACATGAGGGCAAGGAAAAACTCAAAAACCTCAACATGAGGAAAATGAAGAAACCTTGAGAAGGGACCGCACATGTGGCATCCCCCTTTCAGGATTACCAGACAGCAAAGGATGTTTCAATCACAAATAATAGAGAGATATTGTCCACGAAAAGTATAGGTTATATGCTATAGAGTAGAAGTGTGTTTTAAGCTGAGATTTAAACATTTCCACTGAGGTTGCAGATCGGATCTCAGGGGGAGGAGCATTCCACAGCACCAGTGCCCGGATGGAGAACGCTCTCAAACCAGCGGAACACTTCTTCACGGGATATTCTATTAAACCAATACATATAGCAAATTCGCCAAAAAACAAAAGCCTACCAGCAAATATTTACACACTATTTGTACCGGAAGAGTGAAGAGGATAGTATATAAAAGAAACTTCCTCTTTTTCTTTCTGGACTTTGGAAAAAAAAAGATCCCAATCATGTCTTTGGAAAGCTACTTCTTTCTCTCTCTTATCAGCAGGGGTCACCCATCCTGTTAACCCCAAATAAGAAAATAAATACAGGCATGGCTTTTCCCTGTCAATATTTTGGAATGGTGCCCTAAACTAACTTTTGTTTTTCGTTTATGTCCGTTAAATATCCCTTTTGACCTATTCCCCGGCAATCACTCTATTGTTCCTCCATGCCAGCCATGACCCACTGCCTAATTAAATCAAAACAACACCAATTGTGATTCTTGACTTACAAAAGTGGCCTGGATTTAGGACACAAAAACACAGAGCCTGCTAAAGAAAAAAATGCTAGTCAGGGAAAAAGACATGCCCAATTCTGTTGTGATATTTGTCTACAGCTAAGGGTTCTGAGGTGGTAGAAAAAGCTTGCTTTGAAGGGAACATTCCGTATAAAATCTGATTTTTGTGAGTTTGAAGAGAACTACGGTGCCAAGGACTAGGGTGCGCCATCCCTATCAGGTTGAATAGATTGTAAATATAGTTTTTGCATGAAATCATTTTAAGGTGACATGTAAAACATTTTGTTTGGAATTTCTTGTTTTCTTGTAGGCTACGAGAGTTGTGGGACCAGGGGTACCATGGATGCCCAAAAAGGGTGCTTGAAGTTTGAGAAAGACTGCTATAGGAAGGTTGATCAATGAATAGGTTGTTTCTGTAAACCGAAACCCCTGTGGAGCATCGAATGAAATCAGCAATGTCCCCCAAGTCTGATATCCCAAATTGAATGATGCCCAAACATTAGTAAATGCTCCGTGGCTACTAATTTGATATTTGTGAGGTAAGGATGGAGAGTTGCCGCATCAGCGTGCAACATGTGATCAGTCACATGCATAAGAAGTTGAGTAATCAAGTCAGCTAAACACAAACATACATGCTCATGTGTTTTGTGTACATTCAGATGAACTAAATATCTCAAATCAAATATTGTCCCAAAAGTCAATGTTAGCATGTAATTTCCTGTGCGTATGTCTGTGCATTCAGTATTCTGCGACTACTGCTAATCATTGACATTTCTTCTCCTCAGTCAGTTCAATAGTGGATTCTAACACTGGAAAAAAATGATCCAGCTCATATCCCCCAGAATAATATAGTGCAGTGCTGTAAAAGGCAACTAATTTGGTCTCACAGCTTACAATTACAAAGTTGTCAGACTTTGCCTGATTGCATGATTTTAGGCAGTAAGACATTTATATCACTGGCGATACCATCCATTCATCATCTGCCCCGCTTATCCTCAGTAGTGTCGCAGGGGTGCTGGAGCCTATCTCAGCTGTCCTCGGGCAGTGGGCAGGAAACACCCTGAACTGGTTGCCAACCAGGCGCAGGGCACACAGAGACAGAAAACCATTTACTCGCTTTTTCACACCTAAGGAAAATTTGGACCAGAATATTAACCTGACATGCACGTTTATGGAATGTGGAAGGAAACCGGAATGCCCAAAGGAAACTCACGCAGGCACGGCGAGTACATGCATACCCCACATGGGGAGGCTGCGATAGCTGGACTTGAACCTCTGCACTGTGTGGTTGTGCACTAGCCACCTAGCCGCCGTGCCGCTTCACTGGCAGTACCGTTTAGCAAAAAATGTAAGACGGCCTGTTGATAAAACCACACCTCATCAAAGCTGAGCAATCAGTCATGTTTTGAGCTGTACTATCGGTGTGTTCAAAGACCATAGTTATAGCCTTAACTTTTAAGATTCAAGGACAAAGCTCAAGAGTCTGAATTTTATTGTTTTGCCTTTTTAATTAGTTATATTGCTGATTAGCGGAATGTGGCTAACTGGTTACACAGTTCGGAAGTCCTGGGTTAAGTTCCACATAACAGCCTCCCTGTGTGTAGTTTGCATGATCTCTCTGTGCCAGACTGGGTTTTCTCCAAGTACTCAGGTTTCCTCCCACTTTCCCAAAACATGAATGGGTGGTTGATTGGGGAGTGTGAATAGTCCCAAAGAATGATTGCATTAATAAATGGCTTTCTGTCTCTACATACCCTGCAACTGGCTTGCAACCAGTCCAAGGTGTGCCCTGCCCATTGTCGGCTTGGGTAGCCTCCAGCACCCTCACAACGCTCGTAAGGACAAGTAAAAGTTAATTCCGCTGGCTTGTGCACGAATGGGTTACAGAAGCATTCCTTACCAATGGAGAAGTAACTTTAAAACTCTTCTAAAAGTTTCAACAGGTGATTTTTCACTAATTGGGTGACTAAAGGGTGGCTTCTATAATCCTTGCTACTATGTGAAACATGTCAAATATTTCTATGTTCAATCTGTCCCCATAACTCTAGTTCGGCTTTGTATGATGCAACCTTATTTGCCAACTTGAAAGCGGTTGTCATTTTTCCCTGAAGGGAGAGATTGAGTTCATTAAAAAAGTTAAAAATGTCACACAGGTGAGCCAGTTATGAGACTAAATCAATGTCACTGGGGTATGCTGCTCGTGGTGACAGTGGTGGAAAAAAAATCTCTTGACCCAAAAACTCAGCAGCAAGTTTCCTCTCACTTCTGAGGTGTGTATATCCCTAATCTTCTACCATCTCGGTAGCCTAGATGGTAGGGCGCCCGCTCTGAGACTGGGAGGTCGCTGGTTCAAGCCTCGGCCAAGTCATACCTAAGATTTACAACATTGGTACTCATTGCCTCCCTGCTTGGCGCTCAGCATTAAGGGTTGGAATTGGGGGGTTTGGTCACCTAATGACTAAAATGGCTGCGCCCTGTTTGGCTCGCTACAGTTTAACTATACGGGTAAAGTGTATCGAAATTTCATTCTGTGTGCATGGTTACAAAGAATGACAATAAAAATAAATTCTATTCTATTCTATTGCAATACATTTCTTCACAGAGCACATCTTGCAAATCATTGTTACGCAATGGTGATGCTTTTCAGATTGCCTGCATATCCCTATGGATGACACAAGCATTCAGAAGTGATCACCTTGTTCTGTGTTGTCAGGCCTGACAGCCGACCGGTTATTGCAATTTCTCCGTCTGCATATACAGACAGAACGCAAACAATTACCCTGATATGTACAGAATCAAGGGCTTGCCTAACTTTGCAGCTGTGGTGTTAGTTGACACAAATACTGCACAAAGCAAATCTTAAAGTACAGGTATGTCCCCTTGAAACTATCCCACAAACAAGAGCAATTTTGTTTTGTTGTCAACATTTGTAGTTTTATCCATTTGAATCCCGTACTATGGTGACTCATTAATCTTCTCAAGTAACTGAGCCTCAATGTCCTTAGCTATTTTCTTTCTTTCTGTTTTTCTCGGTTGTTGCCGAAAAATGACATTTTTGGTTAACTTTTTTACAGCAGTTTATTAATATTTTTCGGGGGGTTAACTCATCGAACTGAAATTGAGTAAAAAGCATATTTTTAAATGAAGAAATATTGGCTGCCCTTATGTGGCCTTTTAAAATTGTTGAATATAAATTAGAGCAGTGTTGTTTTCCATTAAATGTTGTTTTTTTTTTTTTTTACTTGTGCGTTGAACTGGGGTGCTATTTTTGATTTTTTGACGTGCATGTTTATGGAATGTTGGGGGAAACCAAAGTGCCTGGAGGAAACTCACACAGGCACAGGGAGAATATGCAATCTCCACACGGGGAGGCAGCGGTAGCTGTAGCTGAACCCTGGACCTTCGCACTAACCACCCAGTCGTCGTGTTTGATTCATCCTATACTAAACTCTAAGCGGGGATCCTTCCACAACACAACAATTGCATCACCCAACAAGAGACAGACAACTCACTCACTCATAACGTGGGAAAATTTTGACTGGCCAATTAACTTGAAATGCATGTTTCTGGAATGTTGGAGGAAACAAGAGTGCCCAGAAGAAACTCACGTAGGCACGGGGAGAACATGCAAACTCCACACGGGGAGGCAGCGGAGGCACTGTGGTGCTGCGCGTTAATCACCCACCCGTCGTGTTTAATTCATCATACACTAAATCCTACTATAAGCGGAGATCCTTGCTTACAACAAAACAATTGCATCACCCAACAAGTAACTGCCCCGACCAGTGGGAATCACTCTCAGCTTAATTGAAATTGACTGCCTGAAAAAAACTAAAAAAAAGAATAAATAACAACGATGGAAACTAATGGAACTTTTTATTTATTTTTCTAGGTCACTCTGTACCAAATGATAAACATCCAAGTGGATGGGGACCGCTGCAATGATCTGTAGCCCTCAGAGCTGAGTGCATACTGCAGGAGCATGAGAACACTGATTTACACAACAATTTAGTGGTTATTGCTTTTGGTTCAGCGGGGTCGATCCTTTGATGTGCACCCGAGCTATGTGCTTGTATCAGTGTGTTTGTGTTAGATCTGTAGTGTTACACAGCCACCTGCTGCGAAGCTATATCTCCAGAGTTCCAGAGGTCAACTTTCAACTTCCTGCGCAGCTATCACAACATACACATCTTCCTGCCTTCTTCCATGCAACAATATATATACAGTGAACAAAAAGTGATTTTTAAACTAAGCTCAACAAAATGAATTGCAACAAGTTATGCAGTGCACTGACCTTGACATTAACAGGGGCAAGCCCCCCGAAATAAAAACATCCTAGAAAAATCGTAAAGCACATACCACACACATCATCACTACCTGAGCTTTAGGCTAAACAACAATGAAATGATCTGCATTTATATAGCGCTTTTCAAGTCAACGACTTCCCGAAGCGCTTTACATTGTGCTTCACATTTCCCAATAGCGGCCGTGATCTGTGCAGCCATGTAAGGCGCTAACCTGCTTATTGGGGGTAATGGGGATTCAGTGTCTTACCCATGGACACTTCAGCATGTAACACGGACAAGCCGGGATTCGAACTGGGATCCCTTAATCCTAAAACAATCGCTCTACCTCCTGAGCTACTGCCGCCCCGATCCATCCATCGATTATCTGCACCGCTCATCCTTAGTAGGGTCACGGGGGTGCTGGAGCCCATCCCAGCTATCTTTGGGCAGTGGGCAGGACACCCTGAACTGGTTTCCAGCCAGTCGCAGGGCACACAGAGACAGACTACCATTTACTTGCTCATTCACACCTCGGGACAATTTGAACCGGCCAATTAACCTGACATGCATGTTTTTGGAATGTGGCAGGAAACCGCAGTGCCCAGAGGAAACCTACGCAAGCACGGGGAGAACATGCAAACTCCACACAGGAAGGTTCGATCCCATGACCTCAGAACTGTGCCGCACACGCACCAACCACTGGCCTGCCGTGATGCCCTGATAAACAACAATATTTTAATATATTTCCATTTATGCATGCATCTAGAATTCTGTCATCTAACTATTTGCAGTTTGGAATCATGTATCTAGTCTTAGATCAAAAGTTACTTTGTAAAAATTGTTGCTTATCGACTACATTTAGATGCAGGGAATAGTCCTTCTTGTATCAGAATTCTGATTTTTTGGAATAATCCAAACTAATAACTTGCATGATGTCACAGACCAGAAACGGACACAAGACTCAATAGCACTCGTTTTCTCAGTTTTTATTTAAAAAGAGATGGAGAGTAAGGCTTTCTTGCTTAAACCAAGGACTGATGGACAGCAGGAGCGAGCGAGGCAGGAGTGACACTTCCGTGTCGGACGAGGAGGAACGGAGACAGGCGGGAATGGCAAGTCGTTGGCCGGGACAGGAGATTAAAGGCGATATCAAGTTCGTAATCAAGGTCGGTAACAGGGGGCAGGCAGGACGGGCGTAATCAGGTCCAGAAACAGGTCGGTAACACAGATCAGGCAGGAAAAAGGCTTTAGCGAAAACGGGAAGGTTAACTGAGCAGAAGGCAACAGTATGGAACGATCTGACGGAATTCTCTTGAAATCCGGCGGTTTAAAAAGGGAGTGACCACCAATCAGCTTGTACGGGCTGTTGGTGCCAATCAAGCCGCCGCAGGTGTTCCAAATCGGCAATTATGACACATGAATAGTAACAATCGAAGATCCCCATATACAGTAGTTTGCGAAACTATTTGGCCCCCTTGAACTTTGTGACCTTTTGCCACATTTCAGACTTCAAACATCAAGATATAAAACTGTAATTTCTTGTGAAGCATCAAAAAAAGTGGGACACAATCATGAAGTGGAACACATTTTATTGGATATTTTAAACTTTTTTAACATATTAAAAAAAAAACGAAAAAGTGGGTGTGCAAAATTATTTAGCACCTTTACTTTCAGTGCAGCAAACTCTGTCCAGAAGTTCAGTGAGGATCTCTGAATGATTCAATGTTGATCTAAATGACTAACGATGATAAATGGAATCGACCGGTGTGTAATCAAGTCTCTGTATAAATGCACCTGCACTGTGATAGTCTCAGAGGTCTGTTTAAAGCGCAGAGAGCATCATGAAGAACGAGGAACACCCCAAGTCCGAGATACTGTTGTGAGAAGTTTAAAGCTGGATTTGGATACAAAAAGATTTCCCAAGCTTTAAACATCCCAGGGAGCATTGTGCAAGCAATTATATTAAAATGGAAGGACTATCAGACCACTGCAAATCTATCAAGATCGGCCCGTCCCCCTAAACTTTCAGCTCATACAAGGAGAAAACTAATCAGAGATGCAGCCAAGAGGCCCATGATCACTCTGGATGAAATGCAGAGGTCTACAGTTGAGGTGGGAGAATCTGTCCATAGGACAACAATCAGTCGTCTCATCATCTCATCTCATCAGCTGCACCGCTTATCCTCAGTAGGGTCGCGGGGGTGCTGGAGCCCATCCCAGCAATCATCGGGCAGTGGGCAGGGGACACCCTGAACTGGTCGCCGGCCAATCGCAGGGCACACGGGTACAGACAACTCACTCACTCATTCACACCTAGGGACAATTTGAACCGGCCAATTCACCTGAAATGCATGTCTTTGGACTGTGGGAGGAAACCGGAGTGCCCGGAGGAAACCCACGCAAGCAAGGGGAGAACATGCCAAACTCCGCACAGTAGGGCCGGGAGCTGGATTCGAACACACGCAGGAGGTTCCCACAACCTCAGAACTGTGCCGCACACGCGCTAACCACTGCGCCGCCGTGCTGCCCTACAACAGTAGGGCAATCAGTCGTATACTGCACAAATCTGGCCTTTATGGAAGAGTGACAAGAAAGCCATTTCTTAAAAATATCCATAAAAGGTGTCATTTAAGTTTACCACAAGCCACCTGGGAGACACACCAAACATGTGGAAGGTGCTCTGGTCAGATGAGACCAAAATCGAACTTTTTGGCAACAATGCGAGACGTTATGTTTGGCGTAAAGCATCACCCTCAACACACCATCCCACAAGTCAAACATGGTGGTGGCAGCATCATGGTTTGGGCCTGCTTTTCTTCAGCAGAAGATGGTTAAAATTGATGAAAAGATGGATTGATCCAAATACAGAACCATTCTGGAAGAAAACCTGATGGAGTCTGCAAAAGACCTGAGACTGGGACAGAGATTTGTCTTCCAGCAAGACAATGATTCAAAACATAAAGCAAAAGCTACAATAGAATGGTTCACCCAAAAAAATATCACGGTGTTAGAATGGCCTAGTGAAAGTCCAGACCTCAATACGAATTGGGAATCTGTGGAAAGAACTGAAAACTGCTGTTCACATAAGCTTTCCATCAAACCTCACTGAGCTCGAACTGTTTTGCACGGAGGAATGGGCAAAAATATCAGTTTCTCGATGTGCAAAACTGATAGAGACATACCCCAAGTGACTTAACTCAAAAGGGCTGAGTAATTTTGCACACAAACTTTTTCATTTTTTATTTGTTCAAAAAGTTTAAAATATCCAATAAAGTGTGTTCCACTTCATGATTGTGTCCCACTTATTGTTGATGCTTCACAAGAAATTAGTTTTATATCTTGATGTTTGAAGTCCGAAATGTGGCAAAAGGTCGCAAAGTTCAAGGGGGGCAAATAGTTTCACAATCCACTGTACATGGTGTTTGCGAGTAATTCGATTACAAGGGGCCGTTAATTTATTTTGCAAATGGACGTCGTTGACACATTTAACTTTTGACATTAAATCAGGAACATTTTATTCATGTCATATACTGAACTCAACTGACTATTGCCTTCATCTAAATGTAACTTTAGACTCCCTGATTACCTCTCATTTATGTTGTTTTGTTGTCATCATCCCCATTTTGTTTGGTAATGAGCATTGATTGAACCTTTATAGAAAACCTTCGTAAACTAGTGTACTTTAGTGTACTTTGTCCACAGCTCTTTGTTTTTGGAAGCCATGCATACACACATTCCATTTCCTTCATGTATTTGTATTGCTGCACAGATCACTATTAGAACATCCCCTGATCTGAAACCTGCATGAGGGCAAGAAAAAACTAAAAAAAAAAAAAAAATCACCCTTATGAAAATTAGGGAAGTTTGAGAAGGGGTCGCACATGAGGTAATTCCCTCCAACATCAAAACATGATCAAATTAATTTGGTCAACTTCTACTCTTTTCAGGTAATGAATATTTAGGTTGAAGCATAAAGTAGACCTTCCAAATTGTCTTTTGTGTTATATGGTGTTGGTCTAGTACTAGTGTTAAAGTAGTACAAGCCAAAACAAACACCTAGACCTTGTTAACATCTTAGCAACATACTATGACACCATCCGTTTAGAAAGATTTAGACTTAGCCAACATTTACACCGGTGGCACGTAGGACGTGTTCACTGATGGATCCAGACTCTGCAAGTAGTTTAACTTAAAAAAAAACGTCTGTGTTCATGCTGCTGATGCAGAAAAAGAGAGAATCACACATGCCAACAGATAGGCCAGCTGCGTATTTTGGGATCACGCTCTCTAAAAACAGCAGCAAGTGATTGGCATCTAAGTGTACCTGCCATGAGGCCAGCTGTCATGGGAGGACGACAGAAGACAACTGTCAAAATATCATTCGTGGGCCAGAAAACAACATCATTGGTTTAGGTATTTGTTTCCACTCATATCCTTTGTTGCTACTAAGAGAGATTTGTAATAGGACTGCATGATGGATAATAAAAAACATTGCTTGGTTCACAATAGATATTGCCAAAATATGTTTTTTTCTGGTTACCTTATTTGTGGGGCACAGGCCTCAATGTTACTAAACATGTAATTTTGTAAACATTGATGTACCTGTACTACATTTGATTTAAAGGGCCACCTGTTTCTCGATTCACTGACAAACATCATACTGCCTCGTTTTAAACAAGTCTCTGAATGAGCCCAAAATAATTATTTCCCAGGACAAAACAGGAAATAATCCATTTTGTTTATAAGCATACATTTCCGGCTGATTCAAGGTCATGCACTTGTGAATTTACAAAATTTGGCTGAACAGGTCATACTTAGAAAGCTAGTGGAATTGACCAAACGTATGACAATAAAAGTTTAAAGCAATTTCAGCGAAAAACATTATTGACTTCAATAGTTTTAACATGATCAGGGTAAACTCAGAGATCACTCACCACTGGAAGGCGGGCATTGTAACTGTGCTACTATATAAAACTAATAATAAAAAAATGAAATTATAACATGGCTTGTATACATTTGCAGCCAAGTGATATTCTTGTTTCTATTGGATATTTGTTTAAAATTTCAGGGGAAGTACTAGCAATCTTGTCCCACAACAAATCCCTGCCAACAAGGTCAAACCCGTCGGTCCATCCCTTGTGCTTTTGGAACCAAACAGATTGAATTTAAATGGGTTGCGAAACCCTGACGAGTTCCTGGCTATGGCTTATCAGTTGTGTGATTTTTTTTTTTTATGCTAAAAGTTTCAAATGAACTGTGAGTTTGCACAGTCATGCCAATATAAACACATTAAACTACATAAAAACTAAATTTTGTGAAGCTCCTTTCTGGGTGGTATAACATAGTTTAACTTCTGTATTAACCTTTTGGCCCCTTCCTAAATAAGGTAAATTTGGGCCAATTTGTTCACATAGCTTTGGGTCACATGAAGGGGGCAAGCACCTACGCAGCAGTCTTGCGCAACAAATCTGATGACATTTGATACATCAGCTAAGCTTCTGTTAACATCTACCGTGAACAGCTATGTGCGAAAGCATTCATGCTGGATACTTGCTGTGTGTAGTCCTGGGGTCGAATAATTAGATTATTGTAGTTGTTTTAGGGGCTGAGCAGGTTGTCCAAGCCACCCAATTAGCTCCTTAGCTTTAGTAGCAAGGATTTGAGCCACCTGAAGTTCTTTTCCAAATATTCCTGAGCTGCTTTTGTTGTTCCACACATTCCTGGGAAAACCCTGTGAGAAGCCCAACAGTTCCAAATTCCCAGATGTTTTCTGTGTCACATAATGAGAAACTCGTCAGTAATTTTATTGTGCTGATTTCCGGTGTTGGTAATAACGCCGTTAAGTTACATAACAGTGTTAATTTTTTTTCCAGTAACTGGGTAATCTGACTAATTACTTTTTCCACCGTTACAACGACGTTACTAATGGTAAAAGAGGTGAATTACTTAGTCTAGTAGAAATCAGCATAGATAATATATATTTATTCACCAAAAACACGGATCTCAACTAACCTAACACGGCAGCTGGTTGCCAGCCAGTCGCATATATCCAATTGAGCAGCTCTCTGCCTAGAGATTGTGAATTACTCTGTAGAGTGAAACTCAATTTATATTATTTAACAAATTGACTATTGTTGTGAACAAATTACTTGAAGTACAGTGGGCTATGTCTACTTGAACAGATGTCACAGGTTGTGAGGGTTACATTTAATTTATTTAACTCACTTCATATTGTTTACTGCTGATTTTCTAAATAGTATTTACTGTTTATTTTTTGCACTTCAAGTGTAGGATAAATATGTTGCTGTTGATGTGCAAAAATATCAGTCTTATAACACAAATACCTGTCTATTCTTCTCAATTGCTGCTCAGAAAATGTCGAATTCCTAGACATACAACTTTTTTTTTAAAGCAACGAAAACATTGACTTTCCCTGGTAACTAGTTACTTTTACTATAGAGTAACTAAGTTACTTTTTGGAAGAAGTAATGAGTAACTATTACTGATTATTTTTTTAGAGTAACGTGCCCAACACTCAGTGATTTCAGGCTTCCCACACAAATAAGCATTTGGATTAATCCTTTTGTGTTCTGTATTGAAACTTGGAGGCTAGAATGACGTATAAAAGAATCTTATGTGGCCATCTAGCGGGGAGTCATGGCTCTTTCATCGTGGGCTACAGACGCAGCTAAACGCATTTGTTTTTGGAGGCTGCTGTTTTACTTCTCAGGTGGTGGATGATAGAGTAGCAGTTGAGTAAAGACCAATCCCAGCAGGCATTGAGAAGTACAATGTAAAGACAAAAGCCAACATTTACACAGAGAAACATTGTACTACATGAAGTGTGCCAACTACACAAATCAAACTATATAAAATAACTTGAAAGGGGGTACTTTGTAACTGGCAAGTGTTATACTTGTACTCCCAGTTTTTTTAAATTATTTTTTTGTTTTCAGTAAATTGAAAACCATTGATTAATAATATATAGAATGTTAAATTTTAATTTATCAACTTGTGAGAAACAATATTAATTGTAAAGACTATTTTTAGGAATACTTTGGATAAAGTATGAAGATTTGAAGCAATGAAGGATGTTTTACAAGCTATTGTCATTAAAGTCAAGTCAAGTCAAGTCATTTTTATTTGTATAGCCCTTAATCACAATTAGTCTCTAAGGGCTTCACAAGTTATTACATATAAGAAGATTAGGTTACTCGTATGCTATAGAGTAGAAGTGAGTTTTAAGCCTAGATTTAAACATTTCCACCGAGGTTGCAGATCGGATATCAGGGGGAAGAGCATTCCACAACACCGGTGCCCGGATGGAGAACGCTCTCGAACCAGCGGAACACTTCTTGGCTCTTGGGATCACCAGGAGACCGGCGCTCTCGGAACGAAGGCTTCGGGCCGGGACATAAGCGCAGATCAGATCTGAAAGATTAAAAAAAATCCCTGCTTGCTCTTTGGTCCTTGGGACGAAGTTAAACGTACAGATTAGATTTTTTAATGCTTTTTAGCATTTTAAGCTAAATGGTAAATGCTCTGCATTTATATAGCGCTTTTCAATAAAAACCTCCCAAAGCACTTTACAATGTGCTTCACACTTACCCATTCACACACACACTCACGCACCAATAGCGGCCATGCAGCCATGGAAGGCGCCGACCTCCTTATGAGCAGTGCTTCTCAATTATTTTCTGTCACCCCCAAACCATCCTTGAGGAAGAAATTCTCTCGCGCCTCCCAAGAAGTCTGTCTCCTCATTCGTTTTTTTTTCATGGGGTCACTTAAGGGTCCGTTCCACTTCATATCTACACTTAATACTCATGATTATACTCTGTGCTATATGCACGACGTGGAGGTTAAACACTGCCAATGAGAGCGCCACGGCTCCGTAGTGTATTGGAGAGGCAAATGCACTTGATCATTTGAAAAGTTTAAAAAAATCCTTGTGGTCAAACGCGTCCGCGTCCCCCATGACAGAACTTCACACCCCCCCAAGAGGAGGAGGGGGGATCGCTGACTTCGGGACTTGACAAAGCCGTTTTAACGCCACTTTGGGGTTTTGACTGGCAATTGCAACATTTTGGATTGACATGATAAAGCACTGAACTTCAATATTTTTGCTGAAATATTTCCTTCGTTTTTCCTTTTAGAGAAAAATGTACTTCATATTTCACTCTTTAACTTGGAAAAAATGCAAGTCCTGCCCACAAACGCTGCAAGTATGCAGCCACATTCACGTATGTCCCCGCGGGTTATTTCTGATACATGTATAGTGTTGTTGGTAAAATGCTTGGTGCAGCAGTAGGGGTTCTCACCCATGCGGTTCTAATATGGTTCCTGAGCCACCTCTTGCTGTCGCAGTTCTGATGATGTGATCGGCCAAAGTTGTCATGCTGACTCACTGACTCCAGGGGGGATTGACGATACTCCCCGGGACTCCGAGGTACCCTCCCACTTTGCCTCACCTGGCAAAAGTGGGGATCCCAGCAGTGGATTCACACTCGATGATTGAAATGGAAATTACTTGTCTTTGCTCATTTCAATGGGCATCATAAACTATTGGAGGGAAGCAGTTGTCCAGTGTCCAATTCATGTACCAAAGTGATGGAATAAACCATCTGTTTTTTTTTTTCTAAAGCAGGTGCGGGGCGTTGGAAACACATCTTGGGTCGCACTCTGTTTCACTGGAAAATCTTGTTGTTTAATGTAAGTCAACTGATCCTGTGCAACCAATGTCTCCATGTGAGTCCAGTTTTGGGGAACGGAGCTCGAGTATTTCCAGTTTTCTTCCTTGGAGGCTGAAGCCAAGAGATGTCTGAAAAACATGAGTACAGGTTTTCTTAGCTATTTGACTCGGTATCTCCTATTTAGTTTACACAAATGAGTATAAATGTAGAAATATTATTGTTGGAACTCATATTCTGCTGGCTGTAAGTAGTCTGACATTTTTGACACTATTTTTTAAGAAATTCTCTAATCCTTGTGAATAGTAATTAATAAAGAAAGAATACTAGTCCCTATAAAACACACTCCTGCCTGTGGTCAATTAATGATTCAGTTAACAGAATTATGATCACAATTTTTTACAGAGCGGGCTGATGAGCTGATTCATGGAGAAAACAAATAACCATAGTAACCTGCACAGTAATATAAGAAAATCATTATCTTAGGACTGAAACATTTCTAAAGGACTATTGAAGCCTTTTTTCTCATTGTTAAATCATTCGCTCCCTAAAGTAAAAGTTATTTTGCAGTGATGACAGACATGCGGTTCTTTGCTCCGTTGAAAATTGTCTTCTTTGTTTAAAAAACAAACATGAAACTGGAGCTGGGAACTAACTTTAAAACATTTGACGGCAGGTTTCCTCTTGATTTTTTAATTTTAAAAATGTGTGCCCAGTCTCAAAAAAGATTGGGAAACACTGGACTATGTTATATGTTATTCTGTGGTGCTGGTATTATTAGTATACTTTTTATAAAGGGTTAAAGGAAATACTTCAGTGAATGGTCTGATAGCCCATTTCAAATTCATCCAGATAGCCCCAGTAATGCAGTAATCAAAACTGTTTGCCAGCCGCTTCAATGATAAATTATTGTGTTGTTTAAATTTTACGGTTTTCTTATCAAATTGTGGCCACTGTGACTCAAAAAGTAAGACCATTTATCAATTCTGGGCAACAATTTTGCTGTAACTATATTTTAGCCCATTTTATGATATTTGTATCATTTTTTCTAGAATAATAACAAAAATATTACTTGAGCAAACATTATCTGTTGTCCTAACATTTTAGTAAACTAAGAAAATTCATTAAACCCTTAAAATTATGTACAAGATATTTACCAGCTTTACAATTAAATTTGATTCGATATATTTGATTCGTTTTACTATTTTTTGCAGTGCGGTCTTAAAACAAAATAAGTTATTAAATATAAATCTCTGTCGATCTTCATGACCGGATAATTAGTGGATACTGTAAAAATCTGCTGTAACCTACTGATATGGATGAATGTTACCGTTAGCCGGTTGATCACTGGAAGAACAATGGAATCCTTTTTTTGCAAAGATGAAATGGGGCGTGTTTGCATGTTCTTCCCGTGCTTGCATGGGTTTTCTCCGGGCACTCCGGTTTCCTCCCACTTTCCAAAAACATGCATGTCAGGTTAATTGGCCAGTTCAAATTGTCCCGAGGTGTGAATGAGCGAGTAAATGGTTGTCTGCCTCTGTGTGCCCTGCGACTGGCTGGTAACCACTGCCCGAAGATAGCTGGGATGGGCTCCAGCACCCCTGCGGCCCTACTGAGGATATGCGGTGAAGATAATGGATGGGTGTATGGATGGATGTATGGATGGAAATGGGGCGATTTTCTGTGACACACCTGACAAGCTGCCACGTCACACTGGTTGAAAAAGACTGAACAAAAGTAATTTCTTTAAACATTTTTGAAGGTATACTATTATCACGACACTATCACCACTGGTGTATGGTATTAGCATTTTTAGCAAAGTATTGCGCCACCTTCGATCACAAAATTGGTAGTTAATACAAAGTTTTACACTGCTGCTATCTGGTGGAGAGTACGCGTAACACAATATTATGAGTTGGAAATTACCTCACCTATGCTGCACACCAAAACGCACATTCAATAATTAGTTATTTACGTTTTATATGAGTTTTTGTCGGGAAATGTAATGCATTGAATATCGTTATGGATTAATTTACATTTTTTTTCAGTCTTCAGTCTCTGCAATGGCAAACACAATAGTGTTAACTAATGTATTGGAAATTGCAGTCCTTTCAATAACGTATTGAGTGTCTCTTTTTGATTCTTATCATCATAAGGCCCTGCTGTTGCGTTAAGAGGAAACATCACGTAACAACGGAGGTGGCCTACCTGTCAATAACGATCCCTCAAAACAAGGTACCATGAATGCTCCACAATGTATAATGTTTTTGTTGACTTTTAAAAATAGACGGGGGAAATTAAATTCATGAATTCCTTCCTAAAACGTACCGCAAAACATTGCTCTACTTCCTGTTTGTTAACACCTGTACGCATGCGCAAGGCGTGGAACTTCCTAGCGTCTAACGTTGCCGTGGGAGTGGGCTGGCTTCTGGACCACCCCGCGTAGCTTTCTCGTCGAACCACAAATTAAGCTCAACGCATACCCAGGCCCTTCTGCAGCGGTGGATATGTCGGACAGTGCGTGCGAGAAGTCAGGGACGAGGCCCGAAAGACCACCAGTGGGCAACCAAGTAACGGTGGTGCTTGGCGCGCAATGGGGCGACGAGGGGAAGGGCAAAGTTGTGGACCTGCTGGCGCAAGACGCAGACATGGTGTGCAGATGTCAGGTTGGTGTTGCGTTCGCTTGCTTTTGATGTATTATGTAAACTAAAAACACTTCGAACTCTTTCTTCAACAGTGGCGGTTTTTATTGTTATATCCATACTATTCTTGCCTAGTTAAACGGGTTGCTTCCTGCGACAATAATGCAGCCTGGAAAAAATATGGTGTGGTGATTTTTGTTGCTAAAGTCACCTTGACGCCTTGCTAGGTATTATACAAATCATCTATTCCGAGCCGGTCGTTGAAGGCACCTCGGGTTGTCGTAAATGAGTCGGCGCTAGTTTTAACTACCTACTGTACAGTACAATCAAATAGTCAACCAAGAATACGTATTCCAAATACATTATTTGACCCGAAAAATAGATTCTTTTTTTCTTAACATTTCTTGTGGTAAGTGCATGTTTCACACTTAAACTAAATTTTAAACCCCGAAAAAACTACTTGTCACATTATGGTTTATTGATGAAAAATATCCCACATTATCCCAATTCGGCAATTTACTGCGTTGTAAATATTGTTTTCTCCTTATAGTCTTTTTTTCTCTCTCTCAAGTCTTTATTACATGTTTACCCTGGAGTGCCATGTCTAATCTTTGCATACAATGTTTCACAACGTTGATATAAACGACAACATAGATTATATGAGACGATATGAGATAAAATGTCACAATAATATTTATTGTATTTTCTGGAATGTAACGTGCACATAAAAACCAAAACGTTACCAAAATTTGCAGGTGCGTTTTATAAACCAGCGCGCCTTTTTAAGCCAGAAAAAGCAGTAAATAAAATTGGAAATGCATAGTTTAAAATGAAAAGCTACAAAATCTATTCTAGGATTGTACAAGATTTAATAATTATAATATATGTTCTATAAAATGCGGGACCAAAATAGTTCAGTGCGCTTTATAGTCCATAAAATATTATATCCTGTATATGCATCATTATGACAATAAGCAATTGATTTACTTTAATTGATATTCGCGGACTACTAAATTGCTGAGAACAAATAGTGTCAAAACTGCCCCCAAGAAATTAAAACTAAGTTGTTATTTTTCATAAACTCAAAACGTCTCAAGTGCTGCACACACCCACAAACACAAACATGTACCGTATCTCAACCCACAGGCGACAGAGCAATAAAAACCTTTGACAGGAGAAAAAACACCTACAAGTATGCTTTAATAAACCTTGAGCGGCAACAGATGCGTTAATACCCTTGTGAATATTACCAGGCTACAATTAAAATCATACCCACTACCTTTACTCACCTGTATGGTCAGATGTGACTTCTACATGACAATTTAAAATGTTGGTAGAATATGCTAACATCAATACTAAATGTCCCAAAAGAAACAAAATGGTTTTACCCTCCATAATCAACTGATAAACGCATGATTAATATTGCTATGATACACTTAGTAATTCATTGCATTTACCGTATATACAAATGACCTTTTAATCACAAATGGGATGCCTCCACCCAAGAGATACAGGTAAGATATAGCAATGTTTTAAGCGATGTGGTGAGTGATAGGTGATGTTTCCTTGATTTTATTTATTTATTATTATTTTATTTTTTTACAAAACCAATATTGATAGCACTCATGGCTCAATAGTGGTCTTTATGGTGCATGATGATGGGATGGCTCCAAAGCTTGGGTAGGTTGTTTACCCACAAATCACCTGTTGCAAAATATTATTTTACACTATTGTGGACCTAACATTTGTTTTCATCGAAGATATGACTTTTACCATGGTAAGACAATATACTGTAACATGACATTTCTAATATCACATCTTACGTCAGCGACAAGAAAAGCAAATGCCTCGGGGCTGTCTCTGGATGTCTTCCGTCTTAACAAATACAATGTCTCTCAGATTTTGGCTGGGACTTCAACAGGAAATATGCTTTGGCGCTTTATCAAATCATACCCGATAATTATCTGATTACTGTAATACAAACCTTAATACTTGGCACCCTGGTACACCTTAAAGCGATACTAAAAAATTGGACCTGTTTTTTCCGAATTTTATTGTGACGTTGTTTCAAGCTCAAAAGAGCTACCTAGAACAGTATTAACAGGGATTAGGATAGTCTTTTTTTTACATGATTGATAATACTAGAATTTTGAATTAAGGGTGATAAACAGTTATTCATACAGGTTTTTGGGTGTCAGATATCTGATAGATATCGCTATCTTATTTGATATTGATTATAGTATTTTTCTGTTATTACTCCTTGAATCTGCAGATGACTAAGCTTAAATGACTTTTTGTTTAAATTTGTTGTATATTATTCTTATAAGTGTGGTTCAACAAAAAGTCGAGATTTATTGATTCAATATAAAAAATATTTTAAAGCAAACAAAAGTGGACGTTGACCCTGAAGCTAAGGCAACACTTAGTGTTTGAACATACTTTTATTTGAAACTGAGTCAACTTTTGCCTGTAACTCAAGCAGTAATTTGACTGCGTGTGTATTATTACATAATCCTTTCCAGTCATCAAGAGTACAGCTTCGTGGAAACCCCCAAGGATGTGAAACAAGCTCTTCAAGGAAAACAGGACCATTTTACCACTAAAGTGCAGTGATTACAGCCACTCCCACATTCTGAGTTTAAACTTAATTTACGAGTTGAAATACCAGATTTTATGTCCACACAAATGCTTTCTTTGCACACTAGACTGCAGAATTTAATTCTGTGACTTTGCTTGGCCCAAGACGGGCTAATATTGACTCGACAAGTGCTCTTAGACGCTTGTAAAATGATACTTCAAGGAGGTGGGGTGAGTTGTCGTTGGAGGAGCAAACCCGGTTGCCAATGCATTCGCGTGGGTCTGTTCACTATGGTACCTCATTGACAGTAACTATGCCTTTCTCTGCCAAACATACTGGATTTTTTGGACTTTAAGGCTCCCCTAATTAATTCTGATTGGTTAAACAGTTTCTCCACTTCTTCACCAACAATATTTAGAGAATGGAGAAAATAGAAAGTCTTTCAACAGAATACTATACAAGCTCTTTTACATACGTATACATATTGAACCACAAATTTTATGACGCACAGTTGAAGAGGTGAAGAGACTAGTCGTACTACCAAAATGCAGGACAAAACGCACAATGAAAATCAGTGTTTCTGGCACTGTGAGTAAATATATTCTGATGATGAGATAAGCTCTAATGCTTTTTCATATGTCATTCCATTACTTGGGTTCGACATATGTTGCATTTATTGTTTTGCAACTTTTTTCAGCGGCACTTATCAATTGATCAATCATGCATTCATATTTATAAGGCTATAAATAGTACAATGGTTAAACACGAATACACAAACACAGTAGCTATTACTGTATTGTCTCAATTTAATGTGCCCTATAGTCCTTATGTATAACCTTATAGCGCCTTATGTATAAAACATTTACGACAAAAAACTATTTTTTGGGCGAGCGCCTTACAATCCAGTGCGCCCTTTAGTCCGGTTTTAGTTTACACCGAAGTTAATAAATATGAAGCGTGACATTTTTTTACTTCTCTGTGTTGCTCAGCTATGTTGTCAAAAAGGGCCAAACTTTTGCTTTGTCACCTTTTGGGCACTGCTATCCTTGTCCAGGAATAACCAGAACTCCATGTGGTCAGAGCACATGTTGCCCCCCATTTATCGCCCCGGGCTCCTTGGGTAAAGGGAACAAATCTTTGTCACGAGGCCTCTCAGCCGCTAATGAAGTACATTTAAAACGTGCTCCAACAAGTGCCAGAATATTTCAGTAAATCAAATACATTCTCAATGTTCCACCACGCTGGAGGCCCGCTCTTTGCTTATAATGTGGTTAGACCTTGAAGCTCACCAGCTTTAGAAATCTGACCAAGTTTGGATGTCTTTACATAACCTTGTGACTATTTATAAATAGTACCATACTTGTTGTTACCCGCAAAATGATAAAGCGAGCATTCCAGCTTGAGCTTCTATCTGGCTCCGCTTGAGGTATATGCACGTGTGTTCTCTGCAGGGTGGCAACAATGCGGGACACACTGTGGTGGTGGATAAGGTGGAGTACGACTTTCACCTCCTCCCCAGTGGCATCATTAATCCTGACGTCATCGCCTTCATTGGTGCGTTATTTAGTACTACCTACACAACCCTATAATTTAGGACTACTCTTTAGGTCCACACACTTGAACCCTTAAATGTAAGGCCTTTAGTGTGTGTACAGACGCTGCCCGACCTACGAACGAGTTAGGTTCCGGATGATCGTTTGTAAGTTGAATTTGTTCGTAAGTTGCTTCAGTGCTATATTTTGTATGTTTATAGTTTATATAAGTACGTTTAAAGCTTGTATAAGTAACCTGTATTGTTTTGTACTAAAAAGATAAACATTCAATCAAATAATATGCCTTATAAAGATAAAGTGAGGTTCTACTTACTTTTGGGACTTGTGCTTCAAGAGGTCCTCCTCCGTGGTAAAAAAAGTGTACGAAAAAAAGGGTTCTGACCATTTTCTCAAACGCATCAAGCTTTCTTATTCCAAGGAAACGGCTCGCCTCTTCTTTACACTTTGCACCAACCATATTGAATTGATGCACGAGATATAAAACCATAAAAATGCTAAAGTTCTGAGCGCGCTAGCGATACAGTACACGTTATTATGATTACACACGAACCAGGAAGTAGAAGCCGTATTTGTGGATGCTGGTTGACCTCTCACAGCGCCACGCAGCAGAAAGAAGCACTACAGTACTGTCCTCTCCTTGGCAAAAGGTGCACACAATACAAAATTAAATTTACAGCAATGTTCGGATATTTTTCGACATCCCCAAAAAAATGATCGTATCTACCGTTTTCCCGGAAGTCGAATGTTTGTATGTTAGGGGTGCATCTGTACTCGTCATTAGTATTACCTGTAACACCCCTTTATTGCCACTAATGCAACTTGCAGCGGGCGTCACCCACTTTTTTTTTAAAGCTGACAGCAAAGGGCTACCAGTTAGATATGCTTTTCTGTAATAACATCTTAGCATCATAGCATGTTATGACTAAGGGTTGTTATGTAAATACTTGATTGTTATTATTTGGTGGTACTAAAATAAGCCCAGTCTACCTCAAGCACCTTCCTTGAAAAATGGTGATAACTTAGATAATGCCTATTTATCCTAAAATTCTTTGATCTAATTTTTCTCTTCAGTCTTTCCTACATATTTGTTTATCCTGGAGTGCCATCCTTGCCATGTCTAATCTTCTTGCAAACAATGTTTACTGCGTTGTTATCAATAACACCAGAGATAATTATATTATAATCTAGAAAAGGCAATCTTTTTAAATTATGTTTTAATAATTATTTTGTTATTTGTATCAAATTCCAAATGATAGCACTACACATTTTAATAATATATTACATTTATACATTTTATATTCATAAAAGGTATCTACTGTATTTAATTATTTGTGGAACATGTGTTGATGGTTTCTCCTATTGTGAGTTTTTTTCAAACTTTTATTTTTAAAAAAGTAAAATTCATTCATTATTATTGTTATTATTATTATTATTAACAAATGAATACGATCAATATAAAAACTTTCTGTGAATTGTTTTTTGTTTAAATTGTAAATTTTTTGTAGAAAATGACAAGGACCCCTTGCTAATGAGCTATATCTGGAACTAGGCTAATAAAGTCCTTTTGGGGGGGCTACTTTGGCCCATGAGCATCACGTCGGTGAGCCTTGCTATAGAACGTCTGCTAATGTGCCGCTGCCCTTTGGCTTATAGCCAATTGTCAATACAGCTGCCTTTGATGCATTAGCTAATAGGGTCTATTGTTACCATGGCCGCTCACATCAATCAAAAATGCAAATTTCTGACTTGCCAATAACGTTAACATATTTAACAGCAAATGGGAGAGGAAAAGTTATTTAGTTCTTTTCTAACTTCCTGTCATTGACCGCTATCTATGTAAAAATACATTGTACTGTGACTGGACTGACAATGAATGAGTTAAAGACAGGTTTCAAGGTTCTGAGCCTTGTACTTGTGCCAATGGTGGTCTTTATGGTTTCACTCATGTCCCATGAAAATACTTGTCTTTTCAAACTGAATGCAAATGTTTGGGTCGTTGTTTTCTGTGAAGTATGTATCTACTATCCATTGAGTTTTGTTCTGTTTTTGTTCTTCATACTGCAGGCAACGGCGTAGTGATCCACCTCCCAGGCTTGTTCGAAGAGGCCGCAAAGAATGAGAGCAAAGGCAAAAGTGAGTGGATTTTTGCTACACTCTTTTAGTCTGTTGAGTCTCAAATTGTATGTGCCGGTGCAGGTCTGAAAGGCTGGGAGAAACGGTTAATCATCTCGGACAGGGCGCATATCGGTAAGTCTTGTGTATGCGGCCTTCTGCAATTTGTGCACAAGTGAGATGGTGTTTATATCGCCTCTGTGACCTTTTCCACAGTGTTTGACTTCCATCAAGCCGTGGATGGCGTTCAGGAGCAGCTGAGGCAAGAGCAAGTAGGCAAAAAGTGAGCATCCTCTATTGTGACTACGGACAAACACACCCAATGGCTACATATCCTATGTGTAGTAAAGTTTTTAAAATTGCCTATTTGATATTGAATAGGTTTGGTGCAGAAAGGTCAATGCGTCCTGTAAGTGACAGTAGTGCTTGTTAATTAAAATGGTTTTCTTCAAAATAAAAAAGTAACAAATTGTGGAGTATTCTATGAAAGATTTTTAAAGACTATAACATACTCAAAAAACCTTCAAAAGTATTACTGTTTTTTTCCGGACAATGAGGCACATCCAAAAACCCCAAATTGGCCAGATATTTAAATAGTCAAGTCAAGTCAAGTCATTTTTATTTGTATAGCCCTAAATCACGAAGAGTCTCAAAGGGCTTCACAGATTATTACACTATATTACACAGACTATTTTTCAGCCGACGAGAAGAGTAGGTTATTCATATGCTATGGAGTAGAAGTGAGTTTTAAGTTTAGATTTAAACATTTCCACTGAGGTTGCAGATCGGATCTCAGGGGGAAGAGCATTCCACAGCACCGGTGCCCGGATGGAGAACGCTCTCGAACCAGCAGAACACTTCTTTGCTCTTGGGATCACCAGAAGACTCTCAGATCGTAGGCTTCGGACCGGGACGTAGGGGCAAATCAGATCTGAAAGATAAGAGGGAGCAAGTCCATGTATGATTTTGTACAATACTAAAAGAACCTTGAAGTCACATCTATGGCTAACTGGGAGCCAATGCAGGTTAGCCAAAATCGGTGTTATGTGATCGTACTTTTTTGTCCTAGTTAAAAGCCTCGCTGCAGCATTTTGTACCAGCTGAAGTGACTTGATTCTAGACTTCGGGAGACCAGAGAGTAGTGCATTACAGTAATCGAGACGGGAGGTAACAAACGCATGAATTATAATTTCCGCATCAGACTGAGACAGTATTGAACGGATTTTAGCAATGTTGCGAAGATGGAAGAAAGCGGTTCTAGTAATTTTCTTTACATGCATTTCAAAGGATAGATCAGGGTCAAATATGACACCTAAATTTTTAACTGAGTCACTTTGTGTGATGTGACATTTGTCAATGTTCACAGCAGTTTTTGAGAATATGTCACGGTATTTAGATGGACCAATGATGTGCTTTAAAATCGGGTGCTTTATATATGCGGACAAAATTGGAAATGCGCATATTTCTGGTAATATTATCCAGGCGATTTATTGTTTATCACAAATGCATAACAATTGTGGGAACGGCGCTACGTACATGAATGGTTGTTCACAATCATATGGGGTTTTTGGGGTTTTTAAGGGTTATTGTTCTATCTTCGTTATTCATTATCCATTATTCGTTATCGGTCAGTTCATAATACGCTACAAAGCCTAGGAGCCGGGACATTTACTCTCAGCCAAAAGGCCAAGTTAAGGTCCTAGCCCTAAAGCCTTGCTGCGTTCGGCGCAGAGGTAGCCATGCCATATACACTAGACTACTAGTTAGTAAGGCATTAGATCTCATCTCATCTTCACACTATTTTTAGTCATGGTACAAGATATTTTAAAGTAGAGAAAATGTTCATTTTTTTCTCACCCTAAACTTAAGCATTATAAATTACAAAGGTTTGGAATTCTTGCGCCCATTTGATTAAACTGAACAATTTCCCACAATGATGTTATTTTAATTCAGTTCAAATTACTTCCCACAATGCCTTTTGTGTTCTTCAATTCAGAATTTTGTGCGCTTCATAAAGAAGTCGTTTTTTTACCATAGAACGGTTTAATGTCTGACAATATTCGTACGGGCCAATAATAACATCAACAATTTGGCACTGTTGCTAAAAATAGTGTGATGATGATACAAGACCTAAAGCCTTTTGTGTTGTCTGTATGCCTTTTGGTCAATTGGATAGGATCCTGGCACAAGCAAGGCTTTGATGCCAAGTCCTTAGCTTGGCCTTGATGCTAGGTCCTTAGCTTGGCCTTCTTGGCCTTGCTTGGCCTTTTGATGCTAGGTCCTTAGCTTGGCCTCTTTGATTTTTGCATTTCGGAGATGGAATATGAGCTTGCTCTGTCCACTCCACGCATCGGCCCGGTATTGCAGTACCTCCGGGAACGGTGCATTCGCAATGATCGCAGCAAGGCTTTAGGGCTAGGACCTTAGCTTGGCCTTTTGGCTGAGAGTAAGTGTCCCGGCTCCTAGGCCTTGTAGCGTATTATGAACTGACCGATAACGGATAATGGATAATGAATAACGAAGATAGATCAATAACCCTTAAAAACCCCAAAACCCCACTACACGCTGAGATCTGGGTTATTCCTGCTTCATCCAATGTCATGCAATTGTATGCAATTGTGATATATTTTGACTGATCAATCAATGCCCAACTCTTTTTTTATTTTATTGTGTGAAATCCTACCCCTTACAGTAGTTTTAATTCCATACACTTTATAGGCCAAAGCGTCTTATATATATGAAATACAAATCACAGGGGTACTCCTTATTGTGCGGAAACTACGGTAGTTTTAAAAGGCAAAAACTGTTAATGGTGTATCTAACAAATGTCAAGCAAAACCCCACGGAGAATTTCAGTTATTAGCACCAAGAAAGGCTCTCGTAACTCCTGTTGAAACCTGGCACGTCTTCGTTTCCTTTTCTGTTCTGGCACGCAGCCAAAATATGTGCAAGGGGGTGTGTGTTGAGTATTAGAGAGCGGTATAACAGTTTTGGTTGGATAAATGAAAGCATTGAGCTGGTTTCTTTCCAATATCTTCAGGCATCTTCAAAGCACCGTTCTGATGTCATGCATATCTCACGTAAGACATAATGTCCTTTGCCAGGGTGTATAAACCTCTAAAGAACACTCACGTAGAGCCCCACTCCCCGAAAAAATGTATTTATAGGGCAGCGTAAACTACAACAACAATAAACCAAATACCATTATTTGAGATGTGGTGATATATTTAATGGCCTATTCAAACAGTTACTATTGCACTAGTATACAGTAAATAACCGTACCCGCTTTTACTTAAAACACCAATATCCACCTTAATTTTCCCCCAAAAATCTTGAACATTGTATCGTTGACACTATATTCTGAGCTTTTTTTTTGGACAATTATATGAGGATTTTTCTTAATAGATTTAGTATTTCAAATGTTTTAAATTATTTTGTAGCTTAGTCCTAAAAATATTGTTTATCTTATTAAAAAGAATACAACTAACATGCTATTCATTTGGATAAGAACTGATCCAAATTTTGATTATAAATACAGAGAAGCGACTTAGAGTATTTTAAACGGTAATATCCTTATGGGCTAATTTAAAAAAAAAATGGAACAGGTATTTGTTTATGGTTGAAACTGTTTTTTGGGCCTGGAAAGGTATGGGGGCTACCTGGCTGTACTTACCCAAAACACAACAGGAAATGGTGCCCCTATAACCATATTAGTTAAGGGATCCACCCACCCACGTCAAGGAAACAGGAGCGGAAAAACTGCAATTATGCACAGTGCTATTGTTTGTTAACTGTTTTTTTAGGATTTGAGATGCTCTAATTCATTCAGAAAGTTACTAAACATTTGTATGTGTGTTTTGCACTTCTATTTGTTTAAACTGTATGGTCTACTGGAGAAATGCATTTTTTCCTCCGTTTTCAGCTGACTTTAGGAAAGCCTGACTTCTTGCCATCCCAGCCAAACACAAAAAAGTACATTATTTTCATACCTGCCAAGTACTACGGTTTTGCCTAATGAGTATGGTTTTCTTGAACCCGCTACGGTGTTACGGTTGAATCACAAAAACTAAAATAAAATTTAAAAAATAAAATCGTAAAAACATTCCACCGCAAGATTGAGACGAAGTAACATTTCAAACAAAAGTCTATTGGCGCTGCCAGAATCAACTCCTTGCCCTGAAGAATTCTCGCGCTGGCGTGATGAGGGGACCCTATCGTGGATGCAGTGCCGTAGCTAAGGCTAAGCGGCCAGCGGCGTTATAAGTCTTCGGTAGCTACCGGAGCTAACCTCCTCTCCGATTCCCGCAGCAGAGGAGGTGGACTCGCTAACACGATGTGGTGTTTGCCTGGGCACAAATATTAAAAAATAAATAAATAAATAAATAATAATATATATATATATATATATATATATATGTATTAAATGTTTTGTTTCTTATTGTATCAAATATTAAAAAGAAAAGTAAACTATGAGGGTTTTCGATGACTTTGTTATATTAAATACATAATTGAGCTTTAAAGAACTTTCTTTTGATTTTATCTCATTCGTCAGGGGTGTATTTAAATCAGAGCCCAAAAAACGTGCGCAACGCAATCCGTGATTCATTCTTACGCACTGTCGTTACGCGCAAGTGGGCACAATCATTGATATGACTTCTCAACATTTGCAACTCTCTCACGATGTCTAAAAGATGTCCATAATAAAATGCACATTTGCAAACGAGTTGTAAACTGCTCGTTTCCAAATGGCCACTTTTGGAAATGCCTAAACATACCCTTTGAAAAATGTGTAAAATTAAATTTTTAGTTTTTCAGATAGTGATCAAATTTTACAAGGTACCATGTAAGACTTCAAGATATCGTCTCGCCTGTTTACCAGCTAAGATGCCCATGCTACACTCAATTGCAGGCATGTTATTGCAGAAAATTAAAAAAAAAATCAGGTGAGAATAAAAACATTCCATTTCTGTGTCTTCCAACTCAGATTCCTTAATGTTGGTAGCACTCGCAGTGATTATTTCAGTTTGGGACAAAACTTCAGAGAATTACTTCAAAAGAATCAAAAACCATCCATATTCTCCAACCCAAAGATGCATGTGTTGGTTTAGTAATGCAGATTGCTAAAATTTTCGTCTTAAAGATTTGTTTTCTGTTTGATTTGCGTGAAACAGTCTAGGGACAACAAAAAAGGGAATTGGTCCAGTATATTCCACCAAGGCAGCACGAAGCGGACTCAGGATATGCGACTTCTTGGCTGACTTCACACAATTCTCTGAGAGGTTTGTGTGTTTTTTTTCTTAGAAGTGCGTGCGTCAAGCCCTCGGAGCTACAGCTAAATTGGAATCTAGCACATTTTTTCAACACTCATGATTTTATCTGATAACTCTTTGGTGAATTTTTAAGACACTGAAAACTTGCCATCGAATGTATGCATAAAATTATATAATTTGAAAAATATATCATTTTAATTATAATTTCAAATGATTGCAGACAATTTACCATTTACCGTGATTAAATCCAGAGCTTAATTTGTTTATTTGATCAACTCATTTCCTGCAAGGCTTGCTGAAATTGATCTTTGATATTTGTAGCTGTCCATGGCAGCCTCGCTACAATGGATATTTGGTGTATACAGCTACGAATGGCACAGGACTAGATATAACGCAGGCGTCGGGAACCTATGCCTCTTATTATGAGTACATATGGCTCGGAGATAAAACGTGACCAACGATAATATTCCCTATGTTAGTTTATGCAGAACCAAATTGGAATCAGGATTCATTGGGTTTAGGCGAGTGTGTGCATATATATATATATATATATATATATATATATATATATATACACACCGGAGCCATATCCCCCTATTGGGAGGTGGCTAGAGTCAAGAACGCATTCACATTTCTGAATCTTTCTGGGAGATTGATACCGAGGAGGGGATTCCCAGCCCCCTCGTTCCTTAGTCACTAGGTGACCAAACCCCCCAATTCCAAACCCTAATGCCGAGCGCCAAGCAGGGAGAGGCAACGAGTACCAATGTTGTCTTAGGTATGACCCGGCCGAGGCTTGAACCAGCAACCTCCCCCCAAGGCCACCAAGCTATATATATATAATATAAAGTATAGTTTTCAACTACAGTTTACAGTCACGGTGTTACACCAATAGACTCCGTTTCTGCTGTATATATCAATCCATTATATGGACGCTCATTAAACAATGTATGTTCACTGTTAAGACATTTTATGATGAAAACCCACAACACAAACTGTTAACACCCAAAAAATGCTGCAATTCGTTGCGCGGTAGGGATGAGCGGATCTCTGCACACACAGCACGCGTTCACTGGGCTGAACAGAAATACATTTGTAAACCTTTAGTTTGCAGTATTTGTGACATTTTTATGAAGAAAAGTCTGCTCGCAACTTTTTTTTTAAACTATGATTTAAGAAAAAAAACACTGTTAGAATGAGCCATAACGATCTTAGGTAACTGCAGGTGGGAGACATGTTTAAAGTAGGATATTTCTTTATACAGGACATAGGCTCTGGCATTATTATTATTTCATAACTGGGTTTGCCTGTTTTTTAAAATTTTGTCCTAAAACATGTGGTGTGGCTCTCTCCATGAAGATTTAAATATTTTCCTTCAATGTCTCTTGGGGTCAAAAGATAAGTTATATCTTTGACTCTTAGGGCCGACAATTGCAGCCTAGCTAGAATCGATCTTTGACATCTATACCCGTCCATTGAAGCAATTGAGTTAAACTCAAATTTGAATTGTGACTTTACAGGTGGTGTATTTGTGATGAAAAATGTGCAAAAAGAAAACAATTTACTATTTTTCATGTATTGAGAGCATCTTTGTATTTAGTCAACTGCAGAGCATACCAAGCAAGTACTTAAGTGAGACACTTATTTGTGTTAACCAAGACTGACTGACTGTAGCTGGAATTAGAGCACTGGTTAAAAACTGCAAGAGTGCTTCCTCGTCTTTCACATGACTAATTATAATATGATTCTTGCCATGTGCTAAGGTTAAGGTATTTATTTATAAGACGAGGGATTTATTTATACACATTTTGATTACTGGTAGTAGTCATCTGTATATTCGAGATGTTGTGCTGATGACTCTAATGATTTTAATTAGAATTTTAGCCCTTTTGATGTGCAAAGCTATGTTTGTAATGAATTGTAATTGGCAGCTGCTGGCTTCTAAAGATAGGGTTAGAAGTATGAGTGGAGATGGTTTGAATTTCTTCACACTTTTTTTAATCTCTTGGCTTTAAAATTATAGATACCGCTTCCATCGTTACGTAATCACATTTTTTTTTTATTTTACAAATTGCTTTTGCACTTAATTGCCTATCTACTATGAAAGGTGCCATTGTTCAAATAAAATTATCGTGGAAAAACATTCTTTATCCAAACGTATCATTAAATTGTGAATGAGAAGGTCGATTTTGTTGAATGGTGCAGGTATAAAGTGTTGGCCCAGCAGTACCAAGCCATGTACCCCAGTCTGCAAATAGACATGGAGGGCGAGCTGGTCAAACTGAAGGTAAAAGGTCGAAAACTAAACAAACTCCCAACATCTCTAGACTCCTTTTAACAGAATTTGTTTATTGCAGACTTATGTGGAGCGGATCAAGCCAATGGTCAGGGACGGCGTGTACTACATGTATGAGGCTCTTCACGGGCCACCCAAGAACATCCTAGTAGAAGGAGCTAACGCAGCATTGCTGGACATTGACTTTGGTCAGTATTGAATCAACTGATTTTCTCAAGTCAAGACAAGTCTTTCAATATTAATTTAGGTCCATCTTCACTGTTACTCCTTTTATAAGAAGAAAATCACTGTAGCTTTTACATAATTATGGTGTCATCCCGCTAATGCGTCTTCCATCTCAATTAAACCTGCTTGCCCAGGCTCCACGGGCAAATGAGGTCATGGTATGTATGCTCAGCTATCTGGGCTGTTTGCCCACGCTTACCTCTTTTTGGTCTTGTTGGCTTGAACAGGCACACACATAAATTACAACCAAGATTTTTTACCTCGGTGCTGATGAAAAAACAAAAAAAAAAGATGACCATTTATTTTTTCAATATATTTTGTGGTTTAAGATAAAGGTGCTCAGTTAATGAATTTTAGGTTCTTTTGTTTTGTTTTCAATGGGTCACATCAAAGTCTACATGTGAATTGTGGTGTGGGGGTTCTTAGATTAAGGCCAAACAAATTCTAAAGACACTAAAGACATCCATTCTTTCGTTTTTAAGTAGTCCAGAGTAAATTGGTTTGGCCCAATCTGTTAAAAACTTGCACTTTGCATTTTGGCATAGGTCATTGATGCTGTTTTTTCTTCTTTCCACTGTCCCGTTGACATGCCTTGCTCCTTATGCATGCTCATAATTCAGTTTGACAGGATTTTTTTCCTGATGCAGATTTCTCCATCTACCTATGTAAATTTTGCAATACGAGACTTCTTTCCAGTCTTCATCTCATCTCATCTCATCAGCCGTACCGCTTATCCTCATTAGGGTCGCGGGGGGGCTGGAGCCCATCCCAGCCATCTCCGGGCAGTGGGCAGGGGACACCCTGAACTGGTTGCCAGCCAATCGCAGGGCATCTTTCCAGTCTTGTTAAGGGGTATTTATGATCCCAACTGATACTATTAGTCAGCTTTATCTTTTTTCTTTGTTAACTTACCAAATACAGTAGTCTGTGTAACATTTTTCACAAGTTTGGACTTGCTAAAAATGTAGTGTTCAATCTTTGAGGATCCTGCCCTTTTTGGATGCTTTGCTACTGTCTTGTGGCAATGAATCACATATACTGGTATTTATTTATTACAGGGTTGCCAGTTGTTAATATCTAAATTGACTTAATTTTGGACAAAGCGTTGCTGTATCCAGCAGAGGGGGTTGAAGGTCAGACTACAACTTGTTAACACATTCCTGGACCAAGATGTATTATATTTGCGCTACTTTTTAACAATTTAAGCTCTTTCTTTATTCTTGTTTTCAACTTGATTTCATTCGGCTTAGGTGTTTTTTCAGCATTAGGTTGAGACTGATGCATTGCACGAGTTCTAACAGACTGAACGCTTGTAAAAGTGTATTGTTGTCAGGGTACACTGCCCTTGTTTTGACAGGATGGTGGTAGGAAACAGAATGAAATGTCAACATAGCCTCAAGCAGCACCATCAGACTTTCACAACCTGTGACATTTGTTTTTCCAAAATGATTGACCGGATCACCACCATGTCTTCCACCGATTTACAATTTCCACCACCGCCAGTGAACCAACATCTCTTTGATGACAAAACATTTGTCCTTGCATGAAAGTCTTATGCAAAAGCTTCCAGTTTCTTTCTGAAGTTGAGAGAAAAAAAATACTTGTCCTAAGTTAGAAAATTTAGTTCATGCCTAGGAATTCTCAAAAAAATTAGATTTAGTGGTAGTGACATATTGCTTCATTAAAGGAGTTTATGGCCGTAACCAGCCTGTTTTTGTGAGCACCCCCTAATTAAACCCAAGCACCCACGAAAATTATTCCATTTTTAAAACTCACTTTTCTACAATAAAGGACGAAATAGGCTAAAATATGATGACAAATGCTACATTAAAAAAAGGAAAACAAAACAAAAACATAAAGCAGCAACAGAAATAATCCATTGTTTTGAAATGCTTCAGTCCATTTTATTCCTTGCACTGCATTGTAGTATTTTTGCAATAGGAATCTTTGTAGTATTTTCTATAGTACACTTTTTGTAGTATAACTGTAAAAATACTGCCGTTGTATTTTTGTAGTAAATTTTTAATATAACTAGTTGTGAACAACCAGATCCTATTGATGCCTGTCCCCAATAATTCCAGACTGACTCATATGTCCAGAAGACTTCCTGTCCAGCACTTCTTTAATGTAGAGTGATGAACCTTCCTTACTATTAACATGTCTTTTATCTAGGCCATGGTGAGAAATGAACTCATGACCTCTGGTTTACAAGACCAGTGCTCTGACCACTGAGCTACAAGGCCTGCCATTATTGCTAAATAGCTTTCTAAAAAGCGAAATTAACCTAATTTTGCGGGGCTACAAGATTGTCATTCAAATTAGTCGAGTTTAAGACTCACCAGAAGACCAAATTAAAACAAGAAGATCCCATTGATGCCTGTCTAATTAATTCTAGACTGACTCATATTAATAGAAGACTTCCTGTCCAGCACTTACTTACTGCAGTCTGATGAATGATCTAAACTATTAAGATGTCTTCTATCTAGGCCTTGGTGAGAATTGAACTCACAACTCCTGGTTGCTCTGACCACTGAGCTACAAGGCTTGCCATTACTGTAAAATAGCTTTCTAAAGATTGAAATTATTCATTTCGTGATGGAACAATATTGTCAATTCTAAAAAGTCAAGTTAAGACTGACCAGAATACCAAATAAAAAACAACATCATCAAGATCCAATTGGTACCTGTCTACAATATTTCAAGAAAGACTCACATTAACAGAAGACTTCCTTTCCTGCACTTCTTTACTGCAGTCTGATGAACCCTGTAAATTATTAAGATGTCATCTAGCTAGGCCTTGATGAGAATTGAACTCACAACCCCTGGTTTACAAGACCAGTACTTTGACTACTGAGCTACAAAACCTACCAATGATATAAAAAAAGGTTTCTAAAAATCAAAACTAACCTGATTTCGCGAGGGTACAAGATTGTCATTCAAAACAGTCGAGTTTAACACTGACCACATGACCAAATCAAAAACAGCAAGATGCCATTGACACCGAGCTAAAACAATTCCAGACAGACACATAGTAACAGAAGACTTCTGTCCAGCACTTCTTTACTTCAGTCTTATGAATCTTCCAAACTATTAAAATATCTTCTATCTAGGCCCTGATGAGAATTGAACTCACGACCCCTGGTTTATAAGATCAATGATCTGACCACTGAGCTACAACACCTACTAAAATAGTTAAATAGTTTTCTAAAAATCGAAATTAACCTAATTTCGCGAGGGTACAAGATTGTCATTCAAAACAGTCAAGTTTAAGACTGACCAGAAGACCAAATAAAAAACAGAAACATCAAGATCTCGTTAATACCTGTGAACAATAGTTTTACACTGACTCTTATTGATAGAAGACTTCCAGTCCATAATTTTTTCAATACAGTCTTATAAACTTAAACTTTTAAGGTGTCTTCTATCTAGGCCTTGATGAGAATTGAACTCATTACCCCTGGTTTACTAGACCAGTGCTCTGAACACTGAGCTACAAAGCCTGCCAATGAAATAAAATAGCTTTCTAAAAATAGAGATTAACTTAATTTCCTGAGGGTACAAGATTGTCATTCAAAACAGTCGAGTTTAAGACTGACCAGAAGACCAAATCAAAAACAGCAAGATGCCATTGATACCTATCTAAAACGATTCCAGACAGACACATAGTAACTTCTTGTCCAGCACTTCTTTACTGCAGTCTTATGAAGCTTCTAAACTATTAAAACATCTTCTATCTAGGCCCTGATGAGAATTAGACTCACGACCCCTGGTTTACTAAACCAGTGCTCTGACCACTGAGCTACAAGGCCTGCCAACATTACATAGTAGCTTTCTAAAAATCTAAATTAACTTAATTTCACGAGGGTACAAGGTTGTCATTCAAAACAGTCGAGTTTAAGACTCACCAGAAGACCAAATAAAAAACAGAAAGATGCCATTGATACCTATCTAAAATAACACCAGACAGACACATAGTAACAGAAGACTTCTTGTCCAGCACTTCTTTACTGCAGTCTTATGAATCTTCTAAACTGTTTAAATATCTTCTATATAGCCCCTGGTGAGAATTGAACTCACGACCCCTGGTTTACAAGACCAATGCTCTGACCACTGAGCTACAAGGGCTTAAAAAAGTGTTAAAATGCTTTCTAAAAATCGAAATTAACCTAATTTCGCGGGGGAACAAGATTGTCATTCAAAACAGTCGAGTTTAAGACTGACCAGAAGACCGAATCAAAAACAGCTACATTGGGATCCCATTGATACCTGTCAACAATAATTCCAGACGGACACATAGTAACAGAAGACTTCTTGTCCAGCACTACTTTACTGCAGTCTTATGAATCTTCTAAACTGTTAAAATATTTTCTATATAGCCCATGGTGAGAATTGAACTCACAACCCCTGGTTATAAGACCAGTACACTGACCACTGAGCTACAAGGGCTACCAAAACTGTTAAAATGCTTTCTAAAAATCGAAATCAATTTCGCGGGGGAACAAGATTGTCTTTCAAAAAAGTCGAGTTTAAGACTGACCAGAAGACCAAATTAAAAACAGCAAGATGCCATTGATACCTGTCAACAATAATTCCCGACAGACACATAGTAACAGAAGACTTCTTGTCCAGCACTACTTTACTGCAGTCTTATGAAACTTCTAAACTGTTAAAATACTTCTACATAGCCCTGGTGAGAATTGAACTCACGACCCCTGGTTCACTAGACCAGTGTTCTGACCACTGAGCTACAAGGGCTGCCAAAACTATTAAAAATGCTTTCTAAAAATCTAAATTAACCTAATTTCGCGAGGGTACAAGGTTGTCTTTCAAAAAAGTCGAGTTTAAGACTGACCAGAAGACCAAATTAAAAACATCAAGATGCCATTAATACCTGTCTACAATAATTCCAGACAGACTCATATTAGCGGAATATTTCCTGTCCATCACTTTTTTACTGCAGTTAGATGATATTTCTGAACTATTCAGATGTCTTCTATTTAGGCCTTGGTAAGAATTGAACTCACGACCCCAGGTTTACTAGACCAGTACTCTGACCACTGAGCTACAAGGCCTTCCAAAATTGTTAAATAGCTTTCTAAAAATCGAAATTAACGTAATCTGCAAGGGTACAAGATTGTCATTCAAAACAGTCGAGATTAAGTCTGACCAGTAGACCAAATCAAAAACAGCAAGATGCCATTGATATCTATCTAAAATAACACCAGACAGACAAATAGTAACAGAAGACTTCTTGTCCAGCACTTCTTTACTGCAGTCTTATGAATCTTCTTAACTATTAAGACGTCTTCTATCTAGGCCCTGATGAGAATTGAACTCATGACCCCTGGTTTACTAGACCAGTGCTCTGACCACTGAGCTACAAAGCCTGCCAAAACTGTTAAAATGCTTTCTAAAAATCGAAATTAACCTAATTTCGCGAGGGCAAAAGATTGTCTTTCAAAAAATTCGAGTTTAAGACTGACCAGAAGACCAAATCAAATACAGCAACATCAAGATCCCATTGATACCTGTCTACAATAATTCCAGACAGACTCTTATTGGCAGAAGATTTCCTGTACATCATTTCTTTACTGCAAATAGATGATCCTTCTGAATTATTCAGATGACCAGTACTCTGACCACTGAGCTACAAGGCCTGCCAACATTACATAGTAGCTTTCTAAAAATCTAAATAACTTAATTTCAAAAGGGTACAAGATTGTCATTCCAAACAGTCGAGTTTAAGACTGACCAGAAGACCGAATCAAAAACAGCAACATCGGGATCCATTGATAGCTGTCAACAATAATTCCAGACGGACACATAGTAACAGAAGATTTCTTGTCCACCACCTCTTTACTGCAGTCTGATGATCTTCTAAACTGTAAAAATATCTTCTATCTAGAGCCTGGTGAGAATTGAACTCACGACCCTTGGTTTACAAGACCAGTGCTCTGACCACTGAGCTACAAGGCCTGCCAAACCATTAAAATGCTTTCTAAAAACGGAAATTAACGTAATTTCGCAAGGGTACAAGATTGTCATTCAAAACAGTCGAGATTAAGTCTGACCAGTAGACCAAATCAAAAACAGCAAGATGCCATTGATATCTATCTAAAATAACACCAGACACATACTAACAGAAGACTTCCTGTCCAGCACTTTTTCAATACAGTCTTATAAACTTTCTAAACTATTCAGATGTCTTCTATCTAGGCCTTGATGGGAATTGAACTCACTACCCCTGGTTTAATAGACCAGTGCTCTGACCACTGAGCTACAAAGCCTGCCAATATTATAAAATAGCTTTCTAAAAATCGAAATTAAGTTAATTTCACAAGGGCACAAGATTGTCTTTGAAAAAAGTCGAGTTGAAGACTGACCAGAAGACCAAATTAAAAACAGCAAGATCCCATTGACACCTGTCTACAATAATTCCAGACAGACTCATATTAGCGGAAGATTTCCTGTCCATCACTTCTTTACTGCAGTTAGATGATCTTTCTGAACTATTCAGATGTCTTCTATTTAGGCCTTGGTGAGAATTGAACTCACGACCCCTGGTTTACTAGACCAGTACTCTGACCACTGAGCTACAAGGCCTGCCAATAATACATGGTAGCTTTCTAAAAATCGAAATTAACCTAATTTCGCGGGGGTACAAGATTGTCTTTCAAAAAAGTTGAGTTTAAGACTGACCAGAAGACCAAATCAAAAACAGCAAGATGCCATTGATACCTATCAAAAACAATTCCAGACAGACACATAGTAACAGAAGACTTCTTGTCCAGCACTTCTTTACTGCAGTCTTATGAATCTTCTAAACTATTAAGACATCTTCTATCTAGGCCCTGATGAGAATTGAACTCACGACCCCTGGTTTACTAGACCAGTGCTTTGACCACTGAGCTACAACGCATTCAAAAACTGTTAAAATGCTTTCTAAAAATCGAAATTAACCTTATTTCGCGAGGGTACAAGATTGTCTTTCAAAACAGTCGAGTTTAAGACTGACCAGAAGACCAAATCAAAAACAGAAAGATGCCATTGATACCTATCTAAAATAGCACCAGACACACACATAGTACCAGAAGACTTCTTGTCCAGCACTACTTTAGTGCGGTCTTGTGAATCTTCTAAACTGTTTAAGTATCTTCCATATAGCCCCTGGTGAGAATTGAACTCACGACCTCTGGTTTACAAGACCAGTGCTCTGACCACTGAGCTACAAGGGCTACCAAAACCATTAAAATGCTTTCTAAAAATCGAAATTAACCTAATTTCGCGGGGAAACAAGATTGTCATTCAAAACAGTCGAGTTTAAGACTGACCAGAAGACCGAATCAAAAACAGCAACATCGGGATCCCATTGATACCTGTCAACAATAATTCCCGACAGACACATAGTAACAGAAGACTTCTTGTCCAGCACTACTTTACTGCAGTCTTATGAATCTTCTAAACTGTTAAAATACTTCTATACAGCCCCTGGTGAGAATTGAACTCACGACCCCTGGTTTACAAGACCAGTGTTCTGACCACTGAGCTACAAGGGCTGCCAAAACTGTTAAAAATGCTTTCTAAAAATCGAAATTAACCTAATTTCGCGAGGGTACAAGATTGTCTTTCAAAAAAGTCGAGTGTAAGACTGACCAGAAGACCAAATTAAAAACATCAAGATGCCATTAATACCTGTCTACAATAATTCCAGACAGACTCATATTAGCGGAAGATTTCCTGTCCATCACTTCTTTACTGCAGTTAGATGATCTTTCTGAACTATTCAGATGTCTTCTATTTAGGCCTTGGTGAGAATTGAACTCACGACCCCTGGTTTACTAGACCAGTACTCTGACCACTGAGCTACAAGGCCTGCCAACAATACATAATAGCTTTCTAAAAATCGAAATTAACCTAATTTCGTGAGGGTACAAGATTGTCTTTCAAAAAAGTTGAGTTTAAGACTGACCAGAAGACCAAATCAAAAACAGAAAGATGCCATTGATACGTATCTAAAATAACACCAGACACACACATAGTAACAGAAGACTTCTTGTCCAGCACTTCTTTACTGAGGTCTTATGAATCTTCTAAACTGTTTAAATATCTTCTATATAGCCCCTGCTGAGAATTGAACTCACAACCCCTGGTTTACAAGACCAGTGCTCTGACCACTGAGCTAAAAGGACTGCCAAAACTGTTAAAATGCTTTCTAAAAATCGAAATTAACCTAAATCCGCGGGGGAACAAGATTGTCATTCAAAACGGTCGAGTTTAAGACTGACCAGAAGACCGAATCAAAAACAGCAACATCAAGATCCCATTGATACCTGTCTACAATAATTTGAGAGAGACTCACAATAACAGAACCCCCTCTGTCTAACATTTCTTTAATGCTGTCTGATGAACTTTCCACTCAAGGGGTGGCCAACCCAGTCCTCAAAAGCCGCATGTCCTGCATGTTTTGGAGGTTTCTGTTCTCCATCACAGGTGATGCAAATTTTAAGATTGTTTGCAAGCTGTGTTGAAGCTTGATAATTACCCAGGTCATTGAACTCACCAGTATTTGAACAGAAAAACTCCAAAAACATTGCACGCGGCTTTTGAGGGCTGTATTGGCCACCCCTGTTCTACTCTATTAAGATATCCTTTATCTAGATGCTCTCACAAGTGTTCTTATCACTGAGCTCCAAGGTTTACCAACTGAGCTCTAAAGCTTTCTAAAAATGAAAATTAACCCCATTTCACCAGGGTAGAAGATTGCCATTCAAAACAGCTGAGTTTAACACATTCTAGAGAGACCAAACCAAATACAATAACTTTAAACCCCAAGAATACCTGTTCTACAATAATTTTTAAGATACTCATATTAACAGAAGACTCTCTGTTGAACATATCCTTTTTGCTGTCAGATGAACATTCTATGTTATTAAGATATAACTTCTCTAGGCCCTGGATATTACTTCTCAAGGCCTTGGTGTGAATTGATCTGATGACCACTAGGGTTGATCATTGTCCTGAAATTATTCCCTGGCGTTTGATACTAACTGTTTAGCACCTACTAAGTCTTAAAACTAGTATGTTTACGTTTTTGCAATCGGGGACAATCCTTCTGAAATCATTTATACTTTATAGCACTAGATGAGGTAAATATAATGTGTGGCACGCAAGCGCGCGAAAATGCGGCGGGTCCGAAATGCCGTATTTTGAAGTCGAGTCGAAGTTTTTGTTTTGTTTTACTCAATAATTGAACTGAGTTTTTGATTTATTTGATATGGCGCCTAGAAAGACAGTTTCTAAACCATGTTTTTGCGGTGCCGTGGACCATGGAGCAATGATCCAGTGCAGTCACTGCAAACACTATATTCACTATGAGTGCTCTGGACTGTCAGTTCAGGACCTAAGCCTCGCGATACAGGATAAGCAAGCTACTTACATCTGCAAGTCCTGCGTCCCCGGTTTATCCGCTGATGATAAGGATTCTTACGCCTCTCTGAGTAGCTCTGGAACGGTGTTCACCTACGTGGATAGCACTCCGGTGCCTCTATCCGGGTCGTCTGGGCCGTGCGGTGCCCTGAACTCTGCTGATTTGGTCTCCACTGTCCGTGAAACCGTGAAGGCCATGGTACCAACTTTGGTCCGAGAGATAATGACGCAGATGATGCCAGAAGTTGCTAGAATGTCGACTAGCCTAATGGAGGAAATGCTAGCAAAGGAGGCTAGGAAGCATAATCTCGTGGTGGTTGGAGCAAAGACACATCGAGAAAATGGGGAAGCTGTCCAGGATACCCAGCTCTTTCAGCAAGTCGCCGAAGCAGTTCCGGGAGTAGAGAAACAGGACATTCTGGAAGTTTTTCGTGATGGAAGGCTGAGGAATGATGGTAAACCCAGGATTGTGAAGATCCGATTGCGGAATACAAGATCAAGGCTGGCGTTTCTCCGTGGATTCAATCGGGTGAAAAGTACCTTTCCGACGTTGTCTTCTGGATTTGTTCGTCCAGATATGACACCAAAAGAAAATGAACGCGACAGGGAACTACAGGACGAACTTAAGCGCCGTCGGGACGAAGGTGAAGTAAACATTATTATACGGGACGGGAAAATTATTGTCAAGCCGGGAAATGCCTAAGGTCGCCTTCGCCTTTCTTGAACAGCCCCTTGATTCATCTCCTTAATGCCCAATGTTTGACTTCTAAGGCAGATGACTTGGTTTCGTACATCAATTTCTACACCCCTGATATTTTGGCAATTACAGAAACTTGGTACTCCGCTGGTGACACAGGGCCAACTATAGAGAAATATCAGTCCATTAGAACTGACGATAAAAATGCCCAACATGGAGGAGTTTTGCTCATGGTTTCTCATGGTATAACTGTGTTTTCTGTCGCTAATTATCAATTCGATAGAATTGAGTTATTGAGATGTGATATTCTTATTTCTGGGGTGAAGCTGAGAATAGTGCTTGTATATCGCTCTGGTCTGAGCTCTTTTCAGGCCAACGTCGCTATGTTCGAACATCTGAATTCTATTTTTGATACTAAATTGCAAATTCTACTTATGGGTGATTTTAACTTTCCTGACCTTCACCACAGTTTTCTTCAAAATTCTGATACTAATCTAACTTCAATGTTCAAAAACTTGGTTTCAAATGCAGGTTTCTTTCAGCATGTCGATAAACCAACCAGGGGGTCCAACGTATTAGACCTTGTGTTTTCCACTGACAGATATCTGATTAAAAACATTGACGTTGGGCCGAGTTTCTCTACCAGTAATCACGATTCTGTTACTTTCCAACTTAACCTGGCTCTTAAAAAAGATACCGCTGCTCAGAACTACATAAATTTTAAAGACTGTGATCTACATGGCATGAGATACTTTCTGTCTAGTGTCAACTGGTACCTCTTATTTGATAATTGTGGGAATATTGAAGAAATGTGGGCAATATTTAAATCTGTTGTTTACACTTTGATATCTGTATACGTACCCTCAGTTGCTGTTACACCTCACGTCAACCGTGATATAGCTGAATTGCATAGGCGAAAGCAGTTTATTCACAAGCTTTATAAACGTGATCAGTTGGCATACTTGGAAAGTTATCAAGATGCTTCAAGGGAACTGCGGAGGGCCATCAGGCGGGAAAGGGTGGCCGAGGAAAATAAAGTTTTAGAGGCTAATAATACTCGTAAATTATTTTCATACATCAACCGTAAACTAATTTCTAGGGCATCTATTCCCAACCTGAAGGCATCTGACGGTACCGTTGCTACAGATAATGCTGACAATGTCCGTATATTAAATGATCAGTATGCCAGTGTTTTTGGTCGTGACAATGGGGTTTCACCTGACTTTCCCAGCAGAACTTCAGCTGTTCTAAATTCTGTGGAACTTTCAAAGGACTTAATTCATAGATACTTGATAAAACTTCCCAGCAAATTTTCAGCCGGCCCTGACAAAATTCCAAATTTCTTGCTTAAAAAGCAGGGATGTGATTTTTCCGCTAATTCGCGGAATTCCGCTTTTTTTATCTCCAAAAATAAAATTTTAAAATTTCCGGTGTTTTAATTGGTAAAAAAAACGATTTCGTCTCGACAGCATGCCATTTGAGTGTTTCCGTAACTGAAATGAAACGTACTTGCGATTGGTTGAAGTCTCGTGTTGACCAATAAACGCGCTTGTTATAGGAGTGTGCCATTGTTCATTTCTCACACGTTTTTGCCGGGTGTTTAAAGAAAGATGTCCGTGATCGAACGCAAAGATGCTCCGCGAGCTAAAGAAATTGATAAGATTGTAAAAAACAAGTTTCGATGGGACTGGTTGGAGAAGGAATTATCTACGAATGTTGGAAAGAAGACTGTGACGAATTTGTTCAATGACTTTATTCGGAAGATCGATCGTGCCGGGAAAGCACTTTGCATTTGGTGTCATGATACCATCGACTATGGTGGGAGAGGTTTCAAAGCTCTTGAAAGTCACGCAAAGAGCAAAAAACACGTGAAAGAACTCCAGTCAAGAACGACAAATTATTCCATCGCTGGAAGTTTCGGTGCCCAAACGAAAACTCCAAAACTTTACGGCCTCCATCCCTTATTGACATCACAATCGGAAGCGGTAATAAAGAGACGTGATCCACCCCAACAACCTGTACCAGTTGCTGATAGAGTCGTGAATTTTGAGGTAGGTGGTAAACTTTTCAAATTTATTTGACAGTTTTCCCATTTTTTTCGAAAATATTATAACGTAATAAAAATGGCCATAAATATTTAACAATTACAATAATAGATTTTCATGTGTACATTACACCAACACTTTACTGTAGGGCCTATACTTATTGTACTTTTTACTGCCCTGGTCCTACCTGGTTTCCCCCCCCCCCCCCCCCAGCTACCAATCACCCCCCCCCCCCCCCCCGCTAATTTTCAGATAATTTCACTTTGGTCAAATCACATCCCTGAAAAAGCTAGCTGACTTTTTATGTGAACCATTATTTTACCTGTTTTCTAGATCTTTTGAGGATTCACAGCTGCCTGAGGACTGGCTTAGTGCTATTGTCATACCAATTTTTAAAGGGGGGAGCACAACAAGTGCAGCCAACTATAGACCAGTTAGCTTGACTAGCTGCGTCTGTAAAGTGTTTGAGAAAATTATCTCAGATGCCATATGGAAATTTATACAGGAGCACAATCTTTTTACGTTTAAACAACATGGGTTTAGGTCCGGACATTCTACCATGACTAACTTAATAGCTCATTTGAATAATATTACCAGTATGTTTTTTGTTCACAATATGGCTGGTCATGTTGTTTACTTAGACTTTTGCAAGGCTTTTGATAAAGTGTCTCATAACAAGCTTTTACAAAAACTGAAATGCTATGGTATTAGGGGAAAACTGCTTGAATGGATAACAGCATATTTGTCAAATCGTAAACAATGCGTAAAAATTGATGATGTTCTTTCAGCGTGGTCGGAAGTTTGTAGTGGGGTACCGCAGGGCTCAGTACTAGGACCATTATTATTTCTGTTTTTTGTGAACGACCTACCTGAGGCCATTCAATGTAGTGACATCTCAATTTTTGCCGATGATGCTAAACTGTCGGCTTTCTTACCAAAAACCCAGGTGACAGGAACAATTGATTCTCTCCAAAATGACATTAAATCAGTTTTTCTTTGGTCCGAAAAGTGGCAACTGCAATTGTCATCTCATAAATGCTTAGCACAGTCGTTTTTACATGGTTCTGTTCCGCTGTATAACATTAATGATCATGATTTGCATGTTGTTACTGAACATAAGGATCTGGGTGTCACTCTTACTTCAAACTTAAAGTTTATCACGCATATCGCCAAAATTACCAACAAAGCCAATAACATAGCATCAAACATTTACAGAAACTTTTACAACAAGAACCCAGCATTCTTAGTTCGAATGTTTTGCGTTTATGTTAGACCCGGGTTAGAATATAACAGCGTTGTGTGGAATCCTTACTTACTCAAGGACATTAACTTACTGGAAGGAGTTCAACGACGGTATACGAAGCGGATACCTGGGATGCACAGCTTGTCATTTCCGGAAAGACTACAAAGACTGAACTTGGACTTTTTGGAGCTCCGTAGAATTCGATTTGATTTAATTTTTGTGTTCAAAGTATTGCATGGAATGATCGATGTGCCTTTTGATCAATTTTTTGAGTTCTGTCGTGTTGATGGTTTACGTGGTCACAGATATAAGTTACGGGTGCCTAGACCTACCAGCAACTTGCACGGAAACTTTATTTCTTTCAGGATACCAAAAATTTGGAATTTTTTGCCTGACCGGGTTATTAGTGCAAATACGGTGCAAACCTTTAAGCAAAGGTTGGCAGAAACAGATCTGTCAAATTTCCTTAGGGGAGGGGGCGTAAGGTGACCATATTTGGCCATGCTCACTCTCAGCATTAGTTTTTCTTTTTGTGTCATGTTTTGATTAATGTATCCAACAATACCTTCAATAAAAACATTTCTTTTTTTTTTTTTTTCTAATCAAAAATTACAAACATAAATAATAGAAAGAAAAATAAAATACTCTTTACCTTACATGTAACCTTTAAAATTACAATAAAAATATTGTTTAACAAAGGTATCTGCACTTTTATTCAAAGGCAGGTTGTGCTTTGTACACCCATCTGAGAAGTCATCACTATAGAGTTCATATCACAACTATGTGTCTTTTTTAGGTACTTACCCGTTTGTGACGTCGTCAAACTGCACAGTGGGAGGTGTGTGCACGGGCCTGGGCATACCGCCGCAGAATGTTGGCAATGTTTATGGCGTGGTCAAGGCCTACACCACCCGAGTAGGCATCGGCGCATTCCCCTCGGAGCAGAACAACGTATGTCAAAAAATCTCACTTAACATTATATATGCATTCTTTGTTTTGGGGAGTTTGATACAGAGTTATAGAAGTTTCAATACTGTGATGCAGAATTTCACTCAAAAACTAAATATCGGGTGCACCTATAAGTTTGTTTTTGTCTCTCACTAAGTAAATGAGTCAGATTTTTGAAAAAGTTTATATTTAGTGCAATAAATTACTGTATTTTCACGACTATAAGGCGCAGTGCATTAATAGGTGCAGCCTCTCTCCCATTTCACTATTAAAGACACACATAAGGCAACCTCACAATAGAGCCAGGCATGAAGATCGCCCATCTTTAGGCAAAATTCACCATTTTGAAGAAAAAAAGGTGACCTACGTGAACTGTATTGCTCAGGGGAAAAAATGTTTTGAGGTGGGTTATAATTAGCTTTTCCAGAGTGAATCGAGTATTTCAGGTGCTGCGTTTGAATTCAAATCAATTCAGTCTGCACAAGCAAGAGTAGTGTACACACGCTGCCCGACCTACGAACGACCTACGTTCATTTGTTGAATTTTTTCATAAGTTGCTTCAGTGCTATATTTTGTTTGGTTATGGTATGTTTAAGGCTTCTACAGGTAACCTGTATTTTGTACAAAAAAAAAAAACATTTAATAAAATAATATGTTCTATAAAGATAAATAAAGTGAGGTTTTACTTACTTTTAGGAAAAAAAGCATCCCGACCATATTCCCCAAACGCATCAAGCTTTCTTATTCCACTTTTGTTTCAAGATATACACTTTACACCAACCATATTGAACGGATGCACGAGATATTAAACCATAAAAATGTCAAAGGTTTATTTTCTAAGAATGATTTAAATGGTAATCATAGTTTTATTCTTTTGCACAGTCCTAAAAATGTGAGCATTGTCATTACACCCCTTACAGGCATAAACACTTTTTTTTTTAAAAACAGCGTTATTAAGTCGAAGCCTATTTGACACTGCTGTTAATAATCACGTCTAATTGGTAACTGAATTTTGAGAACTAGTTTAAAATTATTTTTAGATGCTCAAAGCGTCATATTTAGGATATCTAGGTTGTGTTTTTTAGCTGCTAAATGGCTATCTGCAGTTTTTTTTTAGCCCCACTTCAGCAATATTTACCCATTTTGGGTTATGCAGGACATTGGTGAGCTGTTGCAGACCCGAGGAAGGGAGGTCGGAGTGACCACCGGTAGGAAGCGGCGCTGTGGTTGGCTCGACCTGATGTTAATCAAATACGCGGACATGATCAACGGCTTCACTGCGTAAGTGAACTGGTACCATATTCCCTTCCAAACACATCAATGTTATTTGAAGCATTCGGGTATAACCCAGTCCTTTTTGCAGTTTAGCCCTTACTAAACTGGACATACTTGATGTCTTCAACGAGATCAAAGTTGGAGTGGCCTACAAGGTTGACGGACAAATTATACCGCACTTCCCAGGTGATTGAATAATTCACCATATTTTTTGGACTATGAGGCTCACGCAAAACCCAAATTTGCAAGAAAATTCAACGTGCGCCTTATTAACCGATGCACTTTATAAGCAGACAAACTTGGAAATGCGTTCCCACATTTGTGCAATTAGTGATCTTTTAAAATAAAATAATTGCCCCATGGACCAAACAGCAATGGTAAGAGCACTGCATTCTGGCCAACAGGCTGCTAGAGACATGGATGGTGTTTCACAAATGCATAACATTAAATGCAACAGGAATCAAACCCAGTGCGCGGTGGGCAAAGCTGAGAATTCTACCCACTACATCACTAGGGATACAGACAGGCATTAGGTTTTATTTCATTATCACAATGTTTTAGTTGGTAGATATGTTAGAGTACAGAGAATGTTTTACTTTTTCTCAGCTCAAACTTAGCATTGTAGGTAACACACGTTTTGAACATGTGCGGCCTTGTTTTTATTCATATCTTTCAGGACGACCAAATTACTTCCAACAATGCCTTTCTCATCATTCATTTCATAAACTTGTGCAACCGTACCATGAACCACTTTAATGTCTGACAATATTCTTGCGCACCGGCCTAATACTATCATTTTGGGTCGGACTAAAAGCTGTGTGATGATGAGATAACACTTGAAGCCCCAACATGTAATTTTTGTCCACTACATGACACTGTGTTGTCTGGTTTGAGCGAGGGCCAGCGATACACGGCAGAGAGTGGCGGTCGGATGCCAGAAAAACATGGCGCTGATATAAGAAGGCATTCCACGGTGAAAAAGAAATTGATTTCTTGACCATTGATATGATAGTGTAAATAGCTGTGATTTTACCACGTATTCTTACTAATGTTTTGTTTTACTGGAAAAAAGTTTTTTGATCCACTAGATGGCACTTAATATTACACACTCTCCCTTTAATTTTTTAATTCCCTTTTCATGTGACATCTGTATCCCTAGTGTGTCACGACCAGAACAGAATTAGGACCCAGATGCGTAACGTTAACCACAAGTTTATAAAGGTAAAGAGGAAGGGCAGCGCCCGCGATCCGGTCCTCGCTGGACGCGGGAAGGAGGCCGCTCACAGAATCTGAACGTGTTCCTAATGCAGAAGTGGATCTTCCGGAGATGGAAAAAACAGGTCGATAGCCGGGACAGTAGAGCAAAACGTAGTCGGGATCAAAACCGAGTCGTAAGCCGGGACGGGAGAGCAACACATGGTCGGGGTCAAAAAACAGGTCGTAGCCGGAGACAAACGGGGAAATTAGGAACGGACGGGTGAAAAACGGGTACAAAAAGCGGGACCGACGGGAGTCAGAGTCAAAGTGCTTGCCTTGTAGAAATAGGAGTTCGCTGACGGACTGGCAACAGGCGAGTGAAAGGACTGTGCTTAAGCAAGACAGGGAACCAATCAGGAAGCCCGCAGCGGCTGGTGTCAAACGAGCAGGCACAGGTGAAACTAATCAGTCATCACGACATAGTGGTCTAGTAGATAGGACCTGGCACACTTCATGCTGCCATCCTGGTTTGATTCCCCTTGCATCTAATATTATGAAATTGTATGCAATTATCATCAGTGAAATATTTGGACTGATCCCTCAATGTGCAGAAGTTTTTAATTTCCGCGCAACATTCAGTTGTTTTAACTTTATGCACCTTATAGTCCGGTGTGCCTTATATAAGAAAAAATAAATCTAACAAAATACTATTTTGGGGGGGTGTGCCCTTTAGTGAGGAAAGTACGGTAACCCTTAATAACCAAAATGTAATGATATAATTGTTTTCTGCAGCCAATCAGGAGGTCCTGATGAATGTGGAGGTCCAATACGAGACACTGCCAGGCTGGAACTGCAGCACGACGGAGGCCAGGAAATTCGATGAGCTCCCAGAGAACGCCCAGAAATATGTGCGGTTCGTTGCGGAGAACGCCGGAGTGCCTGGTATGAATGAACACCAAGTAAAAGCAAAAACAATACATTTTCTATGGTTGCATTCGACAACAGATTTCTATTTTGGCCGATGAGGAGTAGGTTATTTCAAGTTATAGCATTGGCAGCAGAGTGAGTTAAAATGTGAAAGCTACTGTTGAAAAAATTACAAGAAAGAATATACATCTCTTTAGAATACCAACAACAATAATTTTTACCTATGATTTTTGTTAAACGCTTGACCTTTTAATGAATTGAATTTCATGGAATGAATCTTAATCTGGATTGTCTACATTCCCCACAGGGTATTTTAAGGGCATAAGGTAAATGGTTTAACGTGTTACATCTATAATTAAAGATGAATAATATTTAGTGTCATGCAGACCTAATGGCATCAAATTTTCATTTTGTATGTATTCATAAATTCAATACAAGTTAAAGGAAAACAGAAATCTTAAAAATATGGTAAAAATATGTAATAAATCGTCGCTGCTATCCTACAAATCTTCACTTTTGGTCTTTTTAATTTGCGTAAATTGAATGTTTACAACGAAGAGTGCAAAAATGCAAACATAAAAAAAGCTGGAAAAAAGTTTTGTCTTTTTAAATCAGCATGAACGAAATTAAAAAATAATGCAGTAGTTATATACCTGGACAACAAGTGTACACATTTATTTTACTTACTTTTTTGTAATTAGCTGTGTCAAAATAAGGGAACAGTAATGTTTGACTACAATATGTCACAGAAGGGTGAAGTGCAAATGAAAACGAGTGCTAAAAAGCACAAAGAAGAATACAAACTACGAAGACTCAGTGATCAATTGCAATATTTTACCTATCATTCATTTTCCCAGTCTAACTTTTTGTAAAAAGGAACTGATCATTTCGTTACTTACAAATGTTTTTAAAAGATGCATGTTAATATGATATTTCATGTGTGTTTGTTATTTATTAAAATCAATATTGTTTTATTTAGCAAATAAGGTTTTTTTGTTTTTTACCTATCAGAGGCGCTAAATAATACACACTGTCCCTTTAAATATTGCAAGTTCATATGGACATAGTATACAGGACTTAACATCTTCATAATATGTTATATAATTACAGAGGGAAAAACGTTAACACCTGACAAATACCGTATTTTTCAGACTATAGGGCGCACCTAAAAAAAAAATTGACAAGAAATTTTAAAGAGTGCCTTATATACCCTAAAATATGCAGCATTAGATTGGAGATGAATACAGCATTTTTTTATGCTTTACTACCCTATTTGTGCAATGATTAATCAAAAAACATCGCTGACCATAATCTCAAAACATTGTTCCAGGGAATCAAACCCCAGTGACGGAGCTGAGAGCACGACTAGTAACCACTAGATCACCAGTTCTATAGTTGACGTACGAAAAGGCATTCAATTTTATCTCATATCACACTATTTGTATGAAACTGTAGGAGATAACTGAAATGTCTTCCTGAAAGATATACGGTAAATGAACGCAAAGACTGATTCATCATCAGATTAATTAGAGTTGTTCCCCTCTTCGTACTCTTGTGTTTATTTATATCATTCAAAACAACTACTTGTTTTTTCCGTTCTCTAACATTCGTTTCTGGCACCCTGATTATTAAAAGTGTGATAGAGAGATGTAATCTAATGCCGTTTTTTTTAATTTTTTGACTGATCACTCGCTGCCCTACTTACGAACAAGATCGTTCGTAAGTTGAATTTGTTCATAAGGTTGCTTCAGTGCTATATTTTGTATGTTTAAGGTTTACATAAGTATGTTTAAGGCTTGTATAAGTAACCTGTATTGTTTTGTACTAAAAAAAACGTTTCATAAAATAATATTCTCTATAAAGATAAATAAAGTTACCGTATTTTCCGCACTATAAGGCGCATCGGGTTATAGGGCGCACCCCGGAAAAATAGTTTTTGGTCCTATATTTGACATACATAAGACGCACCGAATTATAAGGCGCTACAATGGGAACGTCGACAAAACAATCACATAGTTCAGTCAAACTTATTACCCCCTTAACATTCCCAAAGCTTGCAAAGAAGCAAATACGTGTCGTAGACTCGTGCAGATGCGGTGTCCGTACGATGTCACTCAAATGCATCGTTCCAAATATCATTTGGGGGCGGCAGTAGCTCAGGAGGTAGAGCGATCGTTTTAGGATTAAGGGATCCCAGTTCGAATCCCGGCTTGTCCGTGTTACATGTCGAAGTGTCCTTGGGTAAGACATTGAACCCCCAATTACCCCCAATAAGCAGGTTAGCGCCTTACATGGCTGCACAGATCACGGCCGCTATTGGGAAATGTGAAGCACACTGTAAAGCGCTTTGGGAAGTCATTGACTTGAAAAGCGCTATATAAATGCAGATCATTTCAGATCATTTCATTCGGAAGGTTAAAGTCTTGGGATTCAAGAAATGCCAACCATTCCTTAGTTTATATTTTCTTTTTCGCTCGCAACTTTACTGTGCATATGACAATGAGCACTTGGAATTGAGTTTAATTTTAAGAATAGACACTCCATTCCATCCATTATCTGCACCGCTTATCACAGAAACATCGAGTTCAGTCTGAAACAAGATACAGGGACAATATAAAACCCGGAGTAGCTCACCGAAGTCGTTGTGTTCATAATAACGTGCAGCCAATGTCCTCTTATATCCGTGAGGGTAGTAAATCCAGGAGAATAAAATATTTGCAAATACAGAATAGAATAGTAAAATACTGTTTTCTCTATGCCGTCAACCCAACTTGCTATTCACATTCATCTTTTTTGGCCAATTGCAGGCTTTGTTTTGCCCCTTTAGCCTATGCCAGCCTGTAAATGATAAAAAGGATCCGCCCCCTTTACATCCGAATAACTTTAGCCAATAGTGATCGATTCAAATGATGATTGACACATTGGTTAGCCAATGAAACGCCGGTAAATAAATCCCAGCATACACCGCGAACTACTTTGCGTTCGGGGGGAAATCTAGTCGGCAGCTGCTGCATTAGATGCAAGACTTTGCGACTTAACATTGATCCATAAATATGACGCACTGTATTATAAGGCGCATGGTCAGCTTTTGAAAAAAAGAAAGGCTTTTAGGTGCGCCTTATAGTGCAGAAAATACGGTAAGTTTAACTTACTTTTGGAAGATGGGCTTCAAGAGGTTCTTCCCTATGGTAAAAAGTGGCCGAAAAAAAGCGTTCTGACCATTTTCTCAACCGCATCAAGCTTTCATATTCCACTTTCATTTCAAAAGAAACGGCTAGCCTCTTCTTTACACTTTACACCAACTATATTGAATGGATGCAGGATACTAAACAATAAAAACTTTCAAGTTCTTAGCGTGCTTGTCACAAGGGACCGGACCAGAACGGAGGCAGGAGGCAGGAAGGGAGAACTCAATTGCGTTGACGATCAAAACTTTTATTTAGTAAAATAAAAGTCATCCAAAACTCAGGGACGAGACAGAACAAACAGATTTAACTAAAAACGTGCAAACACAGGTTTCTTCCGACTCAAACAAAACAGGACAGAGCAAAACAGAACGGGAGATGCAGACAGAAAATGCAAAACAGAAAATGCAATGAGCCAGCACCCGCAAAACCCACAACCCATCCTTAAGTAGCACACACGCAAATTAGCTGATCTACTGCAGCCGTGCCCAGGGGGCGGGGCCAGCCGGTCGCCACGGCGACCATGCTGGACACGACAGTGCTAGGGATATAGTGTAGAATGTTTACACACAAAACTATGAAGTAGAAGCCAGATTTCTTCTTCGAGGTGGATGCTGGGTGACCTCTCACAGCGCCACACGCCGGTAGTGGTGGAAAGAAGCACTACAGTAATGTCATGTACTCTGAAAAAGATAGATAGATAGATAGATAGATAGATACTTTGTTCATCCCCGAAGGGAAATTCACATTTCCAGCAGCATCCCTGAGCTGAGAACAATCGAGAACAATCGAAAATAACACGGGAGCTGCTGGAGTGGCTGCCATTCGTGACGGCGCCGGAAGAAAAGATTCAATTTGAATCATGTACAAACAAACAAACAATTGAATCATGTACAAACAAACAAACAAACAAAATATTCATGTTTCAATAAGTGGAGTGTTAGGTGCACACAATACAAAATCTAACTTATAGCAATGTTCGGATATTTTTCGTTATCCCAAATCTTTTTTTCGTATTTACCGTTTTACGTAAGTCGAGTGGTCGTAAGTAGGGGAGCGTCTGTATACATTAAGTGTATAAATCCGCAGTGGTTAGATATGGCAGCTCTTACTGTAGTTTTTATTCCATGTGCCTTATATATGAAAAATATTTGATAAAAGGTGTCCCGCTTTATGGTGCAGAAAATACAATAATACAAAATAATAATACAAAAATATGTCTATTTATCCATTATATTTGTTCAGCTCATTCATCTCACTAAGCCGGCGCCAAATGAAACCTGAGTACTTTTTCAGAGGAGGCCTGCATTTAGTGCAAAAGGAAGCCATTGTTGTCATGAACTGATTCTTTAAGTAGCATAGTGGGCCAAGGTGGGCACCCAAAACATTACAGATGAGTTATTACTAAATTGAAAAACACAGATTGGTTGTAAGCCACTGAGAAAAGCCTTTTTCAGAGTTTTGATTATGTTATCTTTGTGTTTGTTTGAAGTCAAATGGATCGGAGTGGGCAAGTCTCGGGAGTCCATGATCCAGCTCTTCTAGATGCCACCAACATCTCGTCTGCATCTTTCAACACACAGCCTGCCTACCTGACTAGACTCTCTCGATTCCCGACTGTCGGTTCGGGAAAACTTCTTACTCATTGCTACCGTCAAAACCACTATGGTGCCGAGATTTTAAAACTCATTTGTTGTTGAACCAAACCTTCAATAAACAGCCTACACCAGCGCCATTAACATTATAAAACCCAACCACACGGCTTGAATCGTGATGTGCCTGTGTGTCTGATCCAGTTTTTAAACTGCTTGCGTTTTATTGTCAGTCAGGTGGACCTGGCATATAAGGTAAAAGGGATGTTTTCTTATTTAACTTCTTATCTGCTGTTAAAATAGGAATTGGGTATGTGAGGGGGGACTTAACCAGAGATTTTAAACGTGTTGCTGCTCTTTTCTCCCTCATGTTAGACACAAAACATGCCTTTATTAAAGGTCGTATGCATGCCTATTTTCGATTCACAAATTTTCCCTTTAATCACCACAGATCTGTGTCACTTGCTCCTGGTTTTTGATTGTTGCACTTTTTGGGGGAAGGGGGATGACTTCATTTGTATGGATCCAGAGCAAATGGACCTTGATTACTCGCCACAAAGAGTTAAAAGCCTCCATACGCTCCATGAAAAATTCAATGTACGAAACCTATTGTTGTGCTCGTCATTTGGTCTATTTATAAGTTTTATTCAATCTATTCAAATTTGAATGTCGCATGTTCAACATCCATCCGTTATATGCGCAGCTTATCCTCAGTAGGGTCATGGGGGTGCTGGAGCCCATCCCAGTCATGTTCGGGCAGTGGGCAGGGGACACCCTCAACTGGTTGCCAGCCAGTCGCAGGGCACAGAGAGACAGACAACTCACTCTCTCATTTACACCCAGGACCAATTTGGACCAGCCAATTAGCCTGCCATACATGTTTTTGGAATGGGGAGAACATGTAAACTCCGCACTGGGAGGCTAGTGTAACTAGAATTGAACCCTGGATCCTTTCACTGTGGGGCTGTGTGCTAAGCATGTTCAACGTGACATTTTTAATTTAATATATGTCGGGAATAAGACTTATTTGTATGAAATGATCCCAAATAATGTCAAACACAAACCTTTATTTTTGTATTTATATTAAAGTTGTGGTCTTAATTTTTCCTAACCGATCATAAATTGTATGATGTTTATTGTGTCCTAATTGTTCTTTGTTTGTGCCCATGTTCACATCGAGGGACTGATGAAAATTGATGCCGGGTAAGGAGGGATATTGATAATCCATTTTCTTTTTGTATACACTATGCTTATATCAAATATATGAATTTCTAGTATTTCTAAATTGTAGTATTTTGATTTAAAAAGCCGGACTCACGTTAAGTGCCGCCATTTTAACTGAAAAGGAGCCTAACGCTAAATTATAATGGAAAAATTGTGGCTTCAACTTCTCACATTGTATAGTATATTTTTACCGTTTTATATTCAAATACCAACGACTGGTTATATATAAACTATCATATTATTTCTTAATGGGATACAATCACAATCGTGGGTCATGAAAGCTGTATGTCAATCAAAGTTTACACCAAGCTCTAATAACTACCGTATGATTCGTTTTAACATCTTAAATTGTACATATCAGTTTTGTTGACTTAATTTAACAATATTTGAGTAAAATTGAGTATGACTTTAGTCGGCATATTTGATTTAAATAGATAGGAAATACAAACTACCGAGATTATAATTTGAGTAGCACATTGTTATTATTAAAAAACTCTTTAAGCATTTAATATATTATTTGGGGGGCATTTGTACGTATAATCCAGGGTTGAGAATTATTTTGATTTATTGTGAATCATGTGAAGACGCATTTTGTTACAGTATGTATAATTTCTTGTTAAAAAGTAAATAAAATGTACGACTACATTTTAAATAATTCAGGCTTCGAACACAAGGTGGCGCCCATCAACTGCAAATAGGAAAATTGCTCTGGCCACTGAGTGGGGTTAATCTGCATTCGCATATCGCTATCTGGTCAAATACATTTCAAATATAAATGTGTTTTAGTCTCATCAATTTCCATTACAATTGGAGATGTTCTGCTTGATATTAAAGTTTCTACCTCATTCAAATAGAATAGATAGAAACTATTTGGAATAGAAATTGGATGAAGAGATCACGGTAAAATAAACATACATTTTGGGGCTTAAAATGTTTGCCTTTGTGCAATATTTGCTCGGTGAATTGTTCCTCATACTATTTTGTCCACGTATCTTTGGTAGTTTGGCTAATTTTAAAACCTTGCAAATACATCTTGAATAGGGAGTCTCTGCGTACATAATCGTTCTTCAATGAAGTTTTATTTAGAGAAAAAAAAGACTGAATCGAATCCCATTCTTCTTCAAGGATGTAATACAAAACTTTCAAGTTGTTCATGATAGGATCCTGGTCCAAATCACCTTTTAACTTACAGTCATAATATCAACAAACATCATTTATTTAAACTGCTTAAAGTAATGCTATACTGTATGTCTTTCCCCTCGTAGATTCACTGTCAACTGGGTAATCATACTCGTCAACTTATACGTTTTCCCGTATGTTATACGTTTTTTGATCATTTCAAATTCCTCACGATTTTTGTACGGGGATAAATGTTCTAGATTGCTGCGTACGTATAATAAACGACCTGGAATTCCTGCAAAAACTGAGAAAGGTGCTGAATTAATTGTTTGTGTTGTTTTTTTGGGGGAAATGGAATGAGCATTTTACACAGATTCATGTTGTTTTATTCTACATGTTCTGTTTTGCCGGGAGTGGACATCTGCTGCGTGTTTTTGGAAGGTTTGTTACCATTTTTTATTAGAAGGGGAATTGTAATCATAAATAAAGGGAGTTTTTGGCTGAGGTTGACTAATATATGCATTCACTCTCACCAATTTACATTACACTCGAAGATGTTCTACAGATTTATAAAGTAATAACGTAATTTAAGTAGAAGAGTTAGTTACAACAAGTTTCAAACAACCTTGGACAAATAAAAGACAGTAAAAACAAATCAACAATTTTCATCTACATGCAGAGGTCCACAATAACGACTTCATGTTGGGGCCTGAATCTTTTCCTTCTTGCACACTTAGTAAGTGAATTGTTCATATTTTATACACATAATGTTAGGGCAGTTTGGCCAATTTATATTTGAAATTCACCCAAATTGGTTTTGGATAGGAAGTGTCTGCGTATAGAAACACTATCAAATGAAAATAGCCATTTTTTATTTTGAGGGGAAAAATGACTTAGTTGTAATATTCTGCAGAAAAAAACTACAGACCAGCTTTTTAGGCTGTTTTTAGTAACGTTGTCTAAATCAGCTTACCTCACTGTCATAATAGCAACAAAAATAATTGGGCTTGCTTAACGTAATGTTTATTTTTCTGTCTTGTAGATTCAGTCCACTGTGTAATCTGCATATCCTCAATCAAGGCAAATGGACTGTCATGAACCGTAACAGGATCAGTACCCAAATGCGTGACATTCTTCACACAAGCCTTTTGTTTTACGGGAAATGGGGCAATCATGCAAGTTAGGCAGCAGTCTGGTGAGGAATGACAGGAAGCCAGAGGCCGACGAGATAGATACCAATAGCCCGAGCAGATCTTGGACAGATTGGGTCGATACCGGACATGACGGGAAAGACAGGATTGATATCAAAACAGAATTAGGAAATTAAATAGGACAAACTAGACGGGAACGAAACTGGAAACCGATATTAAACAGGACAAAATAAACTGGAACAATACCGGACAGGAAATACCAACAGGAAATAGGACCGAGTTAAAACCCACGTCTTGCGGGGCAGAGGTTAGTTGACGGACTGACAAACGGTGAATGAGAGCACTGAGCTTAAATAGAAGGAAAGCCAATCTGTCAACGACCTGCAGCTGGCAGCACATGGGCGGGGCCAAATGGGCGCCAAGGCAACTGTGACATGGACATCCGTATTTATGTGTTTTTTTTTATTTTCCAGACAACCACTCCATTTGTCAGTCATCTTATTTGAGGTCTTTCAATTGGTGCTGTTGGAAGTTCACAATTCAAACTAAAGCTTCACCTGCAGCTAATTTGCATTCTTCCTGTCCACATTTGACTACATCTGAATGCCACACCAATATGCAGTTACCGTTTACACACTGCACTTGATCACATCTTCTGGAGAGCATTTTTGTGACTTTTGTTGAAGGTCAACTGCTCACCTCCTTCAATTTTCAGTTTTCTTGTTATGTGTCACCCCTCCCCCTGTCATTCAATCTCCTGGCACTGTCACTTGTTCCTCATTTGAATCCGCAGTGAGGCCTCTTTGTCCACTGGTCTGCCTCTGCATTGTGCCCCCAAAAAAGGAGTCTGGGTACGTGGACGAGCAAATGTAGGATGTTTTTTTTTTTCCTCTACCGTAGCCCAATGTGGTGCTCAGGCGCTTATTCGGTCTCGTGAATAGAAAGAAAACGTCCCCTTGAATGTCCTCTTGAAGGGAACAATCTTTACTTTGTGGTGCATGTGGGTGTGTGATCTTCTGACCCACTTACAAAGGCCCCCATTGATGAGGGGAATTGGAACTCAGCCACGTTCAAGTCCTTTAAAAAATGGAATGGTTAAAGAGGAAGTTAACCCAATAAAATCCTCTAAAATTCTGTGTTCTGTGTGCCACTGTTATACTAGATCAAACAGAATTTTTTATTAGTTATATAGAAAAATGCACCGATTTAACACTGCTCTGCTCACATTCTGCAAATGTTAATCATAATATTGTTTATATCAGTGGTCGGCAATCACTGGGCTACAGACGGGTACCGGACTTTGGGTCATTTGGTATTGGGCCACACAGAAAAAAATGCCTTATTTTCACACACAGTACCGTATTTAATCGCTCATTTTTGTCCGCGGGATTACAATCAGACGTTATTAGCCGACCACTGTTTATATATTTATATTCCGCTACACCATGTTAAAGTGAATACTTTTGAATTGACAACAAAGAAATATCTACCCAAAATAATGGGGAAATAAAAAGATTTTCCAAGCTGACCCTAGATGACCCTCTGACTAACACTTGTGTAGAGTGCACTCCTGTGACTGTATTTTTTTAACCCTCTATTCTGACTTTTTTCATCTCTTCATCACCTGCCTCCATTCATCTCACAGAATCCATCAAATTCGACCCCCAGCACCAGCAACGCCACCCTTGTTTTTCTTGTGCTCCGAACGAGGCAATCACAACAGATGTGTGAGCAGCAACACCCTCAACAGCTGTCAGCTCTTCTTCCTTTTTTGACCCTCACATAAATAACCTCTTCTCACAACATTGCCTGACCTGAGGGTAAGGAATTCCTTTTTTTTTCTTTTTTCTTCTTCTATTTTAACACGGGAGTCAAAAATAGATAAAGACATATGCTTAACACCCTCCAAAAATTGTTTTTCCAACCGTAACATTTGACTGGGGATTAATTGGTTTTAATGTCATTTATAATTCTCTAGAGCTGAATATGTTGTCATGTGATTTTACTACCTTATCTGCTGTTTATTTTTTGTTTAACAAGATTGAAAATTAATTTTGGTGATACTCGAACTTAGGGGTGTCCCATTACGAATCCTTCAATTTTGATACAAGACTGATTGTTGTGTTGTCTGATACCATTATTACCTCATCCAATATCAGCAGAAATGATGCATTCTGTGATTTGTAAGTCAGGGGTCGTCCAACTTTTTTGTACCAGGCCGCATTGGGTTAGAACAATGGGTAGGGGGTTGGCAAGGAGAAAAAAATCAATCCATTTGAATTATTCTAATCTTCTGATAATCTCAAATTCAATACCTCAGCAATACAGATAACAAAACGATCTTAAGATCCAACCATTTTTTTTTATTGCATTTACAAATAAATATACATGACGGCATGTACTGGTTGTATTTAATTTTATATTCGTATATTTATTTAATCGGGGCAGCACAGCGGAGCAGTGGTTAGCGCTTGTGCGGCACAGTTCATGTCATGGGAACCTCCTGCGTGGGTTCAAATCCAGCTCCAGACTTCCTGTACGGAGTTTGTATGTTCTACCTGTGCTTGCGTGGGTTTTCTCCGGGTACTCTGGTTTTCTCCCACGTTCCAAAAACATGCATTTCAGGTGAATTGGCTGGTCCAAATTGTCCCTAGGTGTGAATGAGCGAATGAGTTGTCTGTCCCTGTGTGCCCTGCGATTGGCTGGCAACCAGTTGAGGGTGTCCCCTGCCCACTGCCCGGAGATGGGTGGGATGGGCTCCAGCCCCCCCTGCGACCCTAATGAGGATAAGCGGTACGGCTAATGAGATGAGATGGGAGATATTTATTTAATCAAATTAGTTTTGAACCACTTGCTATCTGTGTCAACCTAAGACTCTCGTCTTTCACTGGAGGCCTGGGAGTTCAGGGGTTCTGTGCAGTATCTTAGCCTTTCCTAAGACTGCGCTCTACTGGACTGAGGTTAAGATGCAATGCCTGGGATCTGTTGGAGCCACTGTTCCAGTTTAGGAGGTTACTGCCCTAAGTGCCCTCATAACCATGGGGACCACGCTCACCTTGACCTTCCACATCTGTTCCAGCTGCTCTTTCAACCCTTGGCATTTTTTCAGTTTCCTCAAGTTCATTCTTCCTGATTTTGGCGTCAACTGTGATCACAACATCTATTATCACCACCATCTTCTGCTTTTTTTCAATCACCACTATGTCCAGTTAGTTAGCCAGGCGCTGCTTGTCAGTCTAGTCTAATATTACAGGATCTTGGCTATGTTGTTCTCAGCAAATCCCTTTGGATTTCTATACCATAATGGTTCCAGATGTTACTATATTGCTATCCCTCCTTTTATATACTACATATATAAAGCCAGTGGTCCACAGCCAGTATTTTGCCAACCTCTGTTGTAGGTTGTTGTTCTTTTTTTTAAACTGGGCACGCTGTTTGAATTGCGTTCCAAATTTGGTACTTTGAGTCGTTTCAGGTGAGCATTCTCAGATTTAACTTTAGACTTGCTTTACAGAAATGTGTGTTGTTAATGGCTTACACAAAAAAGTTTTTCTTTAAAACTAATATTTCTTTTTACAAAGTCTCTGCAAGCTAAGTCCGGATGATGCTGAATTGAAGAGGAGAAAAAAACAGTGTGGTCCGCTTGTGTGTAAGCGCAAATATCAGTCAGCTCATTGATTTGGGATGAAATTTTTGGCGCTGACATTGGACAGATATCAATGACAGATCATGTCACTCATAATAGAAAGGTTTTTTTTAATGCAGTTACAGATTGTATACAAACCCTGATAAGGGGAAAAGGACTTCCTGCAGAACGAAGTTGTGTGGAAGGTAAGCGGCAGTTATTACTGGCTGCAGGTAAATGTTTCAGTTCTTTCATTTTAAATACCAGAAATGAGAACCAGGAGACTGAATATTCTTAACTCTTTTTAACTATTTACTGAATGCTAGGAAGATTGAATGCACAACTGTGAGGCCTTTTTTTTTAGAATGACTTGAAATAAGTCTGTCTCATCTAAGATAGTACCTAGTCTTATGCTGTCTTAGCCTCCCACCCACGCAAGTGACTAAACTTCACATTTGTGCCAATGTAAGACCCAATAGTCTTAACTGGTTTGAACTGGATTATGTGTGCATGATTGCTTTTAGATAGGAAGACGCCTAACAAGGAAGGTCACAGTAACCTAGCAGGTTAGCTGAAGTCGTGTATCTAATATCTAAAAGGCCTAATCTAACAAGGTAGAAAAAAGAGCTGTCAAACATGCAAACCTTCTTTAAGCTAAAGTGCTACTTAAGTAATTATAGTGGTCATTCATAGAATTACAATAAAAGTACATTCATGAAAATGTGATACAGTTTTTATACAAATTATTTGAATGAACAGCGGGGATTTAAAATGTTACATTTTGATAAAACTTCTAGGAATACTGCTAAATTTACACACTGTCCCCATAAGAAGCGCAGCCTACGCTGTTGTTGCTATTCCGGTGTGTTCCTTGCAACCATCCACACTCCTTGGTGATTCTTCAGTGCAAGCTGATGTAACGTTACTGCTTCCTGGCATCCATCCATTCCATTGCTGCATCTGGCAAAAGTCCAATCTACTCTTTACCAGCCCGCTTCTAGTAGGCTTCACTTGACCTTTTGCTAGGCTCCCTCCTCACTGAGCGCTCTCTTGGTCCCAACCTGCACTCATCGTCCTCAGAACTTGTGTTCAGACCCCCCAACCTCGCCGACCCCTCCCCGACCCGGCCCCGAGGGCCCAGCTGCTGTCGCCTCCGCAGACGTCCAGCTCAGCATGAGAAGCCCGGCAGCTGTTGATCAATGGGCAGCCGGAGCCAACGCCTGCTCGCCTGCAAACCCCCAGCACCCTGTCCCCCCCTTCCTTCATACACACGCACAGATGCGTGCATACACACACTCCCTTGGGATGCAACAGATGGGGGCGAGCCAGCGGAGAGGGTGTGGCATGCGACAAAAGGGCTGGTTTAGGTGTGTCCGAGTGTTATCTTAGCCCACCGATTTGGGAAGCTCAAACTTTGCAGGTTGTATTTGGAAAATAAATCACATATTCATCCTGAAACACCATGGAACTTAAATATTCCAGACCTGTTAGATAAAATGGATATAAAAGAAATCCCGCAGAATTTAAAGTCAAGTCAAGACACATTTATTTGTAAAGCCCTTAAACACAAAATGTCTCAAAGGACTGCTGATATGGACTACTTATGCTAACAGCCCCTCTCATATCATTGTTAAAAGTCCATTATCTTTTTTTATAATTTTTGGCTACCAGAAGGAAAAGAGCCCAGTGTGAATAAGTAATAATTCCAACCAAAGTTGCATGCTAATTTTTCCAAGATTGTATTGACACTCTTCCTCTTCAGCTGATACATGTTTGTGCAATTTCTCAACATATTACCTACATTGTTTAGTTCAGGGGTCTCTAAGCACAGCTGAGGTTCCCACAGACCTGTTCTGAAAATAGCTCACCAGGGCTGGATCATTGTGATTCTCTCATAAAATTATTTTTCTTAGCTCTTGCCTGAGTCTATTTGACCCTACATCCGATAATTAACCTGGTAGTAACATAGCAATAACATAGTAACAAAGTAACAAAGTAATTTTTGAAATGCATATCAAACTGGGTGCCCCTTGCGCTAATTAGTAACAAAAAGTAGCTCTGAGCTTGAAAAAGGTTGGTTGATTTAATTGATCAAGTCCGTTAAGTTTTATTGATCCAGCAATCAATATATTTAGGCCCCAAAATCCAAATTGTTTTTGGTAATCATTTCTTATTGAGCTACAAGTTTTGTGTAGGGAGTTTATCTATCAAAATTTGAAGCCATGAACGTAAAAGCCTAGCTTAAGTGCCACACCTGTCATCATAGAAATATAAAATTAGAAATATATCGAAACGTTATATTCATTCAATGTTTAAGTTTGTTTGCATTTATCTTCAAAGTTTTTGGATTTTCTTCAAAATCATTTTTACATTATTGTATGAATATTCTTAATAAATTTAGTCATGTAACATTTTAATGTGCTGAGCATCTGCAGATGATTAAGCACAGATCTCAGAATTATTGTTAGTATTAGTAAGATAACGGCAAGTATAGTCAAGTCATGTTTTTTGTGACGCCCTTAATCACAAGGAGTCTCAAAGGGCTGCACAGACCACAGACTATCGCAAACTATGGACTATTATTACACCATCCCCAGATCTAAAACCTACATCAGGGCGAGGAAAAACTCAAAAACCTCAACAAGAGGAAAATGAAGAAACCTTGAGAAGGGACCGCACATGAGATAATCCCCCTTCCAGGATGACCAGGCTGCAATGGATGTTGTAATAACATTTAATACACCGATATCGCCAACAGGAAATATAGGTTATTCAAATGCAATAGAATAGAAGTGTGTTTTAAACTTGGATTTAAACAGTTCACCGAGGTTGCGTATGGAATCCGAGGGGGCAGAGCATTCCACAAGATCGGAGCCCGAATGGAGAACACTCTCGAACCTGCGGATCTCTTCTTGGCTCTTGGGATCACTGGTAGACCAGCATTTTCAGAGTGAAGGCTCCGGACCGGAACATAGGGGGAAATTAAATCCGAAGGATATGAGGGAGCTAGTCCATGCATGATTTTGTATAATACCAACAAAACCTTAAACTCACGTCTTAAGGGGCCGGTCACACAGACATTTGCGGCTGAATTTTGCCCGTGGTTGCCCGCGATTGAAAATGCGCAAAATTGGCCAACCCGCTGTTCATCGGTGGTATGCCCGCTAAACACGCCGGCGACTGTTCCGCTTCCTCATCGCGTCATTTCTGCGTCATTTTCTCGTGTGGACCACGGGTTTAAAAGCTCCCGAGCCGGTGTTAAGCCCAAATACGACTCCTACGCAACAACCCCCCCCCCCCCCCCCCCCCCCGCGTGTACGCGCATTCTGCTGCGATCGCTTTTGACTTTTTCATCCGCGTTAACAAACGCATTTTGTAGAATACGATCGCACTTTATTGTTTAAATAAACGCGTTATATAGACTAGGATCTCCCAATTGTTATAATTAGCTCACTTTATTGTTTTAATAAGCGTTTTATATAGAATACAATCGCTTTTGTTGGAAGCGCAGCAGAATGCGCGTTTACGCGAGGGGGGGATTTACTGTTCGATTACGTTCACAACAAAAACGAAGACGGAATGGTTTAAGTTGTATTACATTCCCAACAAATGCAAGACGAAGTGGTTTTGGTTATATGTTCGCCATTACATTCCCTAAAAGTGAGATAAAACGAGGTAAAAGTGAGGATGCGAATCTCGACAGGGATGCATTTCTCGGGTAACACCGGGCTGTAGAAATCATAACCGCTCAAGACACAGTCCAGTGAAGATCAAGATTTCAAGCTATGGCATCATTTTTATTTTATTATCTTGAAAAGAAATGTCAAGAAATAAAAATGGATTAAGACGAGGTCACTACGCTGACGGGGATCCATGTTCACCCCCTTGACGTCTCGAGCACAACTGAGTGTGCTCGGCAAATCGCGCTGTATATACGCGGAGAAAGGCGTTTGACTGTCACACGCGTAACACGCTAATTTCACGTAATAACACTGCGATACAGGCGCAGAACACGCTATTACCATGCTCCACCCACGATTACCCGCTGAAATTTCCCGTCCTACCCATGTGTAACCACGCCCTGGCCGCGGCCAGAGCACGTCGTTCCGCGTCATTTCTGCGTCATTACCTCGTGTTGACCACGTGAGCAGCTCAAAAGTTTTGAACGCGGCCAACCACGTGAAAATTTCCGACCGCGAGTAAAGCACTGCTCTATCTCGTCTATATGGCGGTCTCAAAACGTCCAACAGCGCCCAACGGCATCTGCTTCACGGCCAGAAATTTCTGGCCGTGGTTCAGCCTCGATACGCTCGTGAAAGGCTGTGTACCCGCGCTCTGAAGAATTGAGCAGCGCAAAATTTTTTCGCGCTGCCACCCGCGCGCGCATTTCCGACCTCGTGTTAAGCACCGCTGTATCTCGTCTTAATGGCGAACTCAGTGCGTCCAATAGCGTCCGCCTCAAAGGCAGAAATTTCTGGCCGTGATTCAGCCGCAAATGTCTGTGAGACCGGCCCCTAAGCTAACAGGAAGTCAATGCAGGTTAGCTAAAACCGAGGTAATGTGATCAATCTTTCTTGTCTTAGTTAAAAGCCTCACTGCAGCATTTTGTACCAGCTGAAGGGTCTTGATTTTGGACTCCGAGAGACCGGAGAGTAGTGCATAACAGTACTCGAGACGGGAGGTAACAAACACATGAATTATAATCCCCGCATCGGACTGGGACAGCATAGGGCGAATTTTAGCAATGTTGCGAAGATGGAAAAAAAATGTTCTAGTCATATTCTTAACATGTGTTTGTAAGGACAGATTGGCGACACTCTGAGTGATATTACAATTCTCAATGTTCAGAGCAGTTTTTGAGAATAAGTCACGGCATTTAGATAGACCAATAATTAACATAATTAGACATCCAGTAATTTTTATCTTATTGTATGGACTTTTTGATAATGGAGTTGCTCCTATCTATTGACGCATTCATTCAAAATGATCAGCCCATAGACTGATTTATAGGTTTGGGTTGGACAATAAGAGTTTTTTTCTATATGTTTCAGTTTATAGAATTTGCTTTTTTGCTTTTCCGATTAAATGATGAATAAGATATAGGTTTCAATTACTTATAAATATGACTATGCCTCACTACACAAAAATCTCACTGCATGTCATGTGACAGGTGCAGAAGTTCAGCTGCTTAGTCAGCAATCAGACCAAAGCAGCGATTGTGTGCATTTTTGACCACATGTAGCGGCATTACAATATAAAACTAGACAATTCCCGCGGCAATTGCAAGAGTTGTGATTGATCTGGAAGATGATCCCGTCATGTATATATAACCCCGGTTGTTAGCATTATGAGTTAGCATACATTTTTTAACCCAGAGAGACTTTTCTGTCATTTTTTTACTTGGTTCTGGGGGGGGACAACGCCCCCCCCCCACCCACCCCCCACGACCCCCCCCCCCCCCCCCACCCCCGGTACTGGCAAGTTCATTTCGGATGGGCCCATAATCGTTAACAAAGATATGCCTTGTGGAGGTCCAAAATTCAAATTCATGGTAAAAACATAGTAATAACACTGTTATTACACTTTAAAAACTTTTAAAATATACATGTTCAAATAGAATGGGCCGTTCGATAGGAGTTGGCCCATCTGGAATCCATTGAGCCCATTCATTTTACTAATTCGTTAGCATGTCGCCATTAGCATAATTTTTTAGCATGAAGCATTTAGCATTTAGCCATTAGCATCACTTTTTAACATGTATCTGTTAGCATAACTCATTAACACGAGGCCATTAGAATAATTTGTAAATATGAAGTCGTTAAAATATAGCCGTTACCAATTTTTTTTTAGCATGAAACAGTTAGCATTTAGCTGTTAGCCTCACTTTTTAGCATGTATCAATTAGCATAACTCATCAACATGAGGCCATTAGCATAAATTGTAAATATGAATTTGTCAAAATATAGCCATTACCAAAATTTTTTAGCATGAAAACGTTAGCATAGCTGTTAGCATACTATCGCTAGCATCCACTCTTTGGAATTCACCAATTACCCATGTTAAAAGTAATGTGGGGTTGGGCCCCCTCAAGCCACCCTGGACAGTCCCTGGTTCCTATGACTACCCTTGGGAAAAGCCTTGTTTACTATGGCTCCCCATTATATTGAATGGGCCCATGTATTCCGGATGGGAGAATCTCAAAATACATTAGAGCGGATGGGGACTTTTTTTCGTCTCCGGCTGACAAAAGATAAGCTGTCAAAAGATAAGCCACAAGAGTCCGGGTGGGGCGGAATTTTTGGCACATGAATCGTTGGGTTACTTCAAAAGCTCTGGGAGGAGATCCCCGTTAAATTTCGGCAGAAGAAGATAGATATAATAATAATAATATCTCGGGGGATTGTATTAGTATTAGTATTAGCTTCGCAGGCACAACTACATTGCCCTGTGCTTACAGCACTTGGCAATGTAGTTGTGCCTTGCTGAAGCAATCACAACTAATTATGTATGTCAGCAGACTCTTACGCGTCAAACAGTACACAACTGTCAGCCCTAATTTACCTACGAGACTACGTCAATGTTACGACGCATTTTGGAATAACACAAATTAATATATGAGAGAAAGTGGTGAGTTTTTGCTACCTAACATTTATTTGAAAATATTGATAAACGTAAATGGTTTAAAAATAAACATCGCTAGACTCGGTCATCAGCGCAAATCTATGTTTTTTTGGAAAAAGAGGAGGAGGAAAAGTATCCGAACCTGAAAAACAGGGCTGCTTCCAATCAGAGTGATGGAAATTCCGTCTCTTTTTCCAGAAGTGGCTTTTTCGGCTCCCAGGCGGCTCATCGGATTGTTTCTTGTTTTAATCCATATTTTACCAACTGCTATGGAACATTATGCACAAAATGACTCTAAAAGGGTCAAAATAAAGCAGAAAAAAAGACAAAAATGAAAAAAGGAACAAAAGTAGGTGGAAAAGTGAAATAAAAAGGGAAAGAGTTAAAAAGCAAGAAAAAAATTGAAGTGAAACGCTAGGAAATGGGAAACGAAAAAAGATAATAAAGAACAAAAGAGTAAGAAATAAAAATAAAAAACTAGGAGAAAAATCAAAAGAAGAAAAAGAGGATTTGTGTAAATGTTACTTGTGCAGTCCTTTGAGACGTTTTGTGATTAAAGGCTATACAAATAAATGTGACGTGACTTGACTAGAAAGAGAAATAACAGGAAAAAATAGGCAGGGAAAAAACAGATTATGGGGAGTCTCTTTGATCAGTATATTACCAATAATATTGTAATGTTATGCACAAAATGATTTTTTTTAAGTGAATAATTGGACTAAATTACAATAGCATTTATTTTAGATAATCTCCATTGAACTTCTGACCCATTAAAAATTTGAGCTTTTTTCATACTAAGTGACTTTAAAGTCAAGTACCGTATTTTGCGCACTATAAGGCGCACCTAAAAGCCTTTATTTTTTTTCAAAAACTGACCATGCCCCTTATAATACAGTGCGCCTTATATATGGATCAATATTAAGTCGCAAGGTCTCGCAACAAAGGCAAGCAGCCGCCGACTAGATTTCTCCTCGTAGGCGATGTGGTCCGCGGTGTATGCTGGGATACAAATGCCGGCGTTTCATTTCCCAGCCAATGTGTCAATCATCATTTGAATCGATCACTATTGGCTAAAGTTATTCAGAGGTAAAGGGGGCGGATCCTTTTTATCATTTACAGGCTCGCTTAGACTAAAGAGGCAAAACAAAGCCTGCAATTGGCCGAAAAATAGAATGAATAGCAAGTTTGGTTGTCTACGGCATAGAGCAAACATGTTTTACCATTCTGTATTTGTAAATATTTTACTCTCCTGGATTTACTACACTCACGGATTTAAGAGGACTATGGTTGCACATTATTATTGAACGCAACGACTTCGGTGAGCTACTCCGGCTATATATTTTCCCAGTATCTTGTTTCAGAGTAATATGGATGTTTCTGTGATGGTTCTTTTTTTTTAAATTAAACTCAATTCCAAGAGTTTGTCATATGCACAGTAAATTTGCGAGGGAAAAAAAAAATAGAAACTAAGGAATGGTTGGCATTTTTTGAATCCCAAGACTTTAACCTTCCGAATGATATTTAGAACGATGCATTTGAGTGACATCGTACGGACACCGCATCCGCACGTGTCTACGACACGTATTTGCTTCTTTGCAAGCTTTCGGAATGTTAAGGGGGTTATAAGTTTGACGGAACTATCTGACTGTTTTGTCGCCGTTCCCATTGTAGCGCCTTATAATCCAGTGCGCCTTATGTATGGAAGATATAAGACCAAAAACTATTTTTTCGGGGTGCGCCCTATAGTGCTGAAAATACGGTAACTGGAATCCCTGCATGACTCAGAAAAATCTCAATTAAAAATAGTAACTTTTCAGTGCAACAACAAATAAACTACAAAAAAAAAACAGAATAAACTTTATCGTTTTTTAAAAAAACCTAATCGTGAAACGCAATGTCTCCGAAAAAACACTGTAAACATGAATTAAAATCATTACTAATTAAAAAAAAAAGATGAAATGAAATACAATTGAAACTTTTTAAATACTCAACCAATTTTAAGTCAACAACACAAAATTTATGAGAAAAAAATGCATATTGAAATATCACAAGAAGGTGGAAAATTTAAATAAATGAGCCGGCTGTCTATTCTTTTAAACAAAGAAGCCTGTCGTAAGCTGTGCATTAGAGCTGTGAAAAAACAAATTTTGAGATAATGTAGGTGAAGTGCTTGTAAATGCTTGCAATTGTTGCCATGTTTCTCAACAAGTCTGCTTAAAAATGAGGCCGACACTTCGCTCTGGTGCCTTCACTTTGACATTGTATTTCTTCTTCCTTCATGATTAACGGCAGCTGGCATTAGTTTATATGGCATTTCCCAAAAGGACAGGTGCATGCTACACCTAAACAGGGCACAATCAAATGTGTAATTTGTGTCAATTAAGGACATTTATTATGAGCCAAGAAAAAAATTAAGGTTGCATTTCTTAGTGGTAATTTTTCATGTGAAGAACTTCTCGCAACTTAAAATATAACCTAAAAAATCTCGGTAATTTTTACCCAACACATATGGGGCAAGCGTTTTCTCAAAAAACAAATATATCCACAATTTACTCGACAACTAAAAATCAAAATGCTTGATAAATGTACACGCAAGATTAATAATTGAACATGTAAAAAAAATAAAGGTTTTTAGGTGCGCCTTATAGTCGTGAAAATACGGTATATAAAACTAATAGCGTTGTTTTTGTCAAATTCTTTTAATAGCTTTGCTTTTTATAAAAGGGACGATACCTTGAAAAAAAGCTGACGTTTGCACTGTTGCAATCCCAAATTATATTTTTATCGCAAATTGTTTGACGGACCACCAAGTTGGCCGATGCATCTCCAGTGACCTGTGTTTGAGACCCCCTGAGTAAATGACTTAAAGTGGAGTCTGTAAGGAGGGGGTCTGGACATTTGCTCGCACGGACAGGTGTTGGCATCGGCGGTGTCCGGACTCGTTTCAGCAGCTGCCGTCACTCCCACCAAGCCCTTCTTTGACAGTGGTATACACTCCACCACCACCAGCATTGCCATCTTTCAGCTTTTTATGGGGCCATCCTGTTTTGACTTCAAATATTTGCCCAGGAGGCGCTTGTTCTGTTTAGGGGAAGCGGTGAGGTCACGCTTTTGCAAACTGACACGTACGCACACACACAAGAGTGTGAATATTTACATTCTACTGGTCTGAACGCACACCTGTATGGCCAGAGGTTGGAAGTCAGTTGGAAGGAAGGTCAAATGGTGAGATTTCTTACTAATAATTATTACGTCCTTTTCACACTTGCCAATTTTGATGCATTCTTCGACAGGAATACTCAAGAAGAAAAAATAAATTATTTAATTGGGCTGAAATTTCTCAGTTGACTATTTCCTCACCTGTGTTTTTGCATTTACGACTGGTGAGGATGCTGACTTCCGGTCGCTGTTTTAAAGGGACACTATATGAGATTTGACCACGAGATGTCGCTATATTGTGTAGCGCTACTAAGCACATGGAAGATGACCCAAATGACCCAAATACACCATTTTGCTAATCATTTGTTAGCCTAGCTTTTCTCAAAGATCTTCTGTTTTTGGGGGGTACCCTTAGCATTACCATCAAGATGGCGGACTATCATGTCCCTCCCTCTAGGCAAGGCTCATGTTACGAGTATTTAAAAAAAATGCAGTTTCAGAAATCGGCAAATCAAATTTTATATTGTATATATATATATATATATATATATATAGAGATATATATGTATACAGTGAACAAAATTAGTATTTGAACACCCTGCTATTCTGCTATTTATCCCACTTAGAAATCATGGAGGGGTCTGAAATTTTCATTGTAGGTGCATGTCGACTGTGAGATTATATATATATATATATATATATATTATATACATATACCGTAAATTCCGGACTATAAGCCGCTACAATTTTCCCAAACGTTCAACCCTGCGGCTTATTCAGTGATGCGGCCAATTTATGTAATTTTTGTAACGGCCGCCAGCGGCGCTCGAGTACAAAAGATAAGATTTAGACCGGTGGAATATATGCGCCGAGGAAGACTGCAACTTCTTGGCTTGTGCATACATTAAATTAGCGTAAACATACCCTCATCATGCAAAATGCAAAAAGAAAGGAACATGACGCAGCTTTCAAGCTAAAAGCAATCAAGCAGTCCAATAAAGAAGGAGCGAGCGTTTTGCTAGCGTGCTTTGGAATAAGGGAGCGTGGGACAACGTCTATATGACAACGTTTCTTTCCGACACTGAGGAAGACGACTTTGATGGCTTCAGTTCTAAGGAGGAAGATGAGGACGGTTTACCGTGATTTTTCCAAGTACGGTATGTTTTTTTAACAGACCCGTTTACTGTGTTGCGAGCGTGTTGCTAGCGTGTTGCTACCATTAACTGCCCTGTCACAGGCACTGTTTTCTGACAAATAACATAGTAACAACTAAGTAAGTAGTACAAGATAAGTTGTTCTTTTAAAAATGCTAATCAAATAAGGTGCTCTTTTCGCTAATAGGCAGCAAATTAGCTTTCAGCTTGAAAAAGGTTGGAGACCCCAGTTTTACGGTATATGGTGGATGAGAACACCAAAAAAACACATGGATAAAAGTGTGGTGACCTGAGTATTTGACGTTTTAAAACAACCAAGGCAAATGTTAAGATATCGAAACAAGCTAATCTCAAGGTGACACCAGCTCGCTGCAAATTGTCTTGTGTTTTCCCTTTTCACAAATCTCCTGGGACTTTCTTGTGTGTGATCCGTCGCAGAGAGACAGCCACATGGACGATTCATCGTAAAGAGTTGGAAAGGTGGCCGACCGATGTGATTACGAAAGAAGGGGAGGAGAGAAAGGAGAATTACAAAAGCGCTGAGGATTTTGATGCAGATTATGAAAAACAAAAACAAAACAAAAAGAGCCTGCTGGGTTTAAAGTCAAGAAATGGACACCAAGAGAGAGAAGGCCGCCTAACAGGGAACAGAAACACCCTTTTTTTCTGTTGGGTATTAGGGAAAAAGAAGAGTTGTGGGGCACACCTTGTCCTCCCATCTGGGCCCTGCAAATAAACACACACACACTCACACACAATCTGTTAGTGTGCAGGATTTAAATGGCTGCAATTGTAAGGAAGCGTACCTGCAAGTATTTTTAACTGTCAAGTGGGCAACATGAGGGCGGGCCAACTAATGATGCTACTTAACACACACTGACACACAAACACACAGTCACACACAACACGCAAGTGGCACTTCATTCATTAGGTACCCCATATCTGGAAACAAGCGAGTCTCACTGTGTACCAAGTGTCAACCCGACAAGGACAGCTGTGGTTTGGTTGCAAATGTTGCATTCGGGAATGCTAAGAATTTTTTGAGTAGCTTTCTTGAACAAAGTGAATGACACAGTTTAAAAATTATTGTGTTTATAACAACTTTTGTAATTTCCCTAAAACCTCCAATCCAATTGGCTTTGTGTTTGCATACTCAGATTGGTTATCTTCCTAGAGACATTTTCAGGACTTTTGCTATCATTTGGTGGAACAATTGTCCTCATTAGGGCATTTTTGTGGTAGCTAGACCCCTTTCAAGAGTTGAACATGGTTTTAGAGTTAAGAATTGTGTCAGACTTTTGTTGAAGTTAGAGCAAAGGTTAGGTTAGTTTGAGTCAAATCAAGTCATGTTTATTCGTATAGGCCTTAATCACAAGGAGTCTCAAAGGGCTGCACAGACCTCACATTATTGCTAACCACAGACTATTATGACGCCATTCCCCTGATCTAAAACCTATTTGAGGGCAAGAAAAAACTCAAAAACGTCAACATGAGGAAAATGAAGAAACCTTGAAAAGGGATCCCACGTGAGGTAATCATGTTATTGGTGAGGTAAACTGATGTTGCAATAACAAATAATACACAGATATTGTCAACAGGAAATATAGGTCATTCATTCAGTTTAACATTATAATCTGTCAGCATTATTGTAAGGTCCGTTTTGCCACAATATTGTTGAATGATACATTTCACGTTTGAATGAGTCACATTTCTTGTTATAAAATGTGACGCATCTTGTTGACATTTTTAATATATTACATTAAAATCTCCCCGCGACCCTACTGAGGATAAGCGGTGCAGCTAATGAGATGAGGGATGAGATGAGACATAAAAATCTTGTTTGAAAAAATATGAATAACGCTCAAATAAAGCTTAAAACACTCATATTTCATATCTTATAAAGTGTATTTGCAGTAAAATAAAAACAAAAATCGGTCTTTTGTGTTTGTTTGAAGTAATGGATCAGATGATTGGGTTATTTTTCCAGGCACATCAACATGAATAAAAGTAAAAAATGGTTGATATTCATTGCTTTAGAATGCCCAAATTTAAAGAGTGCTATTTTTTTGGGCAATGCACTGTTATTCCATTTAACATTTGTCATTTTGTTTCCTTGTTGTCATGATTACCGATTTGGATCACCTGTGCCATTTGGCGCCAGCCGCTGCGGGCTATCTGATTAGCTCCCTGTCCCTTTTTAAGCCCGGTCCTGTCACTCTCCCTTTGTCAGTCCATCTGCGAACTTCTGTTGATGCAAGGCAAGCTTTTTTTGACCCCGACTCCCGCCTGTCCCGTTTTGCACCCGTTTTTCCACCTGTCCGTTCCTGATCTCCCCGTTTGTCTCCGGCTACGACCCGTTTTGATCCCGACCACGTTTTTGCTCTCCTGTACCGGCTATCGACCTTTTTTTATGTCCCTGACACCGCCATCTCCCGCTACGGAAGATCCACTTTCGTATTTGGATCACGATATGATTGTGAGAGCGACTTGCTTCGCTGCCCTTCCTCTCTCTATCTCAATAAACTTGTGAGAAATGTTACGTGATTGGGTCTACCCTTGGTTCTGGACGTGACACTTGTTGGCATTTTTTGTGTGAGTTGTTTTTTATTCACATTTAACCGCACGTAGAGGTAAGATCTTGAGCTCTTGCCCATAATTTGGGCTGGGTTCGGGTTCAAAAGTCGGGCCAGGCTTTTCTCTTGTGATTTTTTTTTCAAATTTTATTTCATAATTTTTGTTGCTGTTTTTTTTTTCTTCGTTGTGGAGGATCTGCACATCATGCACTTACTTTTACTCAAGTAAATATTTAGAGGAATGCTTTTTACTTGAGTAATATTTTGTCTGAAGTAACACTAGTGTGCTATTCAGCCCCGAAGTTACATTATTTAGATAATTCTTTCATGAAGAACATGCTTACCAAACTATTAGTTTAACACCAAATCACTGAATCCAAAGAAATTGTCTTCCTCTCTGTGCAGGTAGATGCGCTGCTTCCTCTTTCCGCCTCTACGTTTTCTTAGACAACGTTTCTGCTTCTCGCCAATAGCTGACAGGCTTTACAAACTTTATTTCTGCTTTTCAACCAAATCTTTCACTATTTGCATCTGCAGAATCTGATTTTCTTTTCAGTGCCATTTCTTTCAGTTTTTTGCTGCACTTTACCGAAATGTGCACTTTGGCATCAAGCTGTTCATTTTGACACTGCACTCCGAAGTGCACCCAAACCTCAGCCAAAACGCACACTTCGGCCGAAGTAAGGTTTGGGGGTCTACTTTGGCGACAAAGTAAAGCTCTGAGTTTACTTCGGGCTCGGTTTAGAAAATCAAGTTAATCCGTCGGGTTTGGTTTTATATACCCACGACTCGTGTCAGGTCGGGCTAGAATTTTCAGGCCTTACCTCTAACTGCATGTTTTGTTCACATTTGAGCTAAAAGCACTTATTCTTAGTTAAAAAACAGAAACAGAAAATGTCTGCGGCTTGCCAAACCAGAAGCCCTGAGAATAAAGGGATTCCTCCCTATGCCCATCTTCAGCACTCATCTGCAGTTAAAAAAAAAGTAATCCCTCCAGCGCCACCAAATGTGTAAATATGGTGCTTGGTAATAGTCGTTTACAGTGATGTCCCTCCTCGGGCTCCACATTTTCCTGACAATGGCTCTTTCCGTCTTTGCCGCTGGCCCGGCAGCCGCTGCACCCGAGCCGGCCGTAAACAGCTATAGATGACGTCCATATGGCCACGGCTGATGGGGCTGATTTTCTGTATTGTTCACTTAGTCAGGCAGGCTGACGAGCGGAGAAACGGAGACGGAGAGCGCTAATGATGATGCAGAGTGCAGATGTGCTTTGGTGCAGCCCGGTCGTTAAGCAACAACAGCTTGTCTTTGTGAATGTGTGTCTGTGTGTGTTTGCGTGTTCATGTCTGTGTGCTACCACACAGCTGCTCGCCAGCCTGACTACTGCTGCCGCCTCCTTGACTTTAGATACGACCAATAGTTTCACACCTTCGTCTTCAACTTAGGAACACCTTGTTCATAAAGGTAACATAAGGAAAGTTTATGGTTGTACCATCTTGTTGAACAGTTGAACTTAATTGTTTTACAGTCATCCATGAAAGAAGTTAAAATGAAAGTTGTATTTGAGCTACGGATTCTACAGGTACAATTTACTCTCACCTCTATTTCGTATAGCCTTTATCAAAGGAAACCATACAATTATCATTTGAAAACAAATACTGTAAGTTCCGGACGATAATTGGCCGCATGCACACATCTCAGTAAGAAGCTTACCTTTGTTTTCGTACAAGCTGCACCGGATTCTAAGCCATGGGCTTAAACAGCTTTAAAAATGAACTTATTCCCAGACCTATCTTACTTAAAAAAAAATATATAAAAAAAATCGTCAGGAAAACGTCAACTACAGAAAATTTACAGATTGTGCCACGATTAAGACACTTGTTTGCGGACTGTGTCAATCTTGATTAATTAGTGCGGCAAATCATACATGCCGACACTAGTTACTTGCTAAAGAGGGTTACACAATAACTATCTGGGTGACAATAATCAGACGAATAAAAGCCCAATATGATACATAGATGTAATCCAATATCCCCTCAGCCCCGGTGGGGTGGTATCTGTGTCATCCTCAGACTCTCTACCAGAGGACTGGGAGTTTCAGAGTTCTGCGCAGTATTTAAGCTGGAATCTGTTAGTCTGACTCTTCCAGTTAGGTGGTTACTGCCCCGAGTCCCCACCATCACAGGGACCATGCTGACCTTGACCTTCCATATCTGTTCCTGATGCTTTTTTAACCCTTGGTACTTCAGTTTCTCTTGTTCATTCTCCTTGGAATTTTAGGGTTCTGCGCAGTACCCTAGCTGTTCCTAAGACCTCGCTTTTCTGGACTGAGGCTTCAGATGTTGTTCCCGGGATCTATTGGAGCCATTCTTCCATTGTGGGGGTCACTGCCTCGAGAGCCCCTACTACAACAGGGACGACACTGGTATTGACCTTCCACATCTGTTCCAGCTGCCCTTTCAACCTCTGGTACTTCTCCAGTTTCTCGTGTTCCTTTCTCTTCTGTTTGCATCAGCTGGGTTCGCCACATATATTATCACTACCCTCTTCTGCTCTTTGTCCACCACTACTATATCTGGTTGCTTAGCCAGGAGCTGCGTGTCAGTCTGGAAAACGAAGTCCCATAGGATTTTTGCCAGGTTGTCCTCAGAAACCTTCTCTGTGGTATGGCCCTAAATATAAAGATATAAATAAGCGCAAAACAGCACAACAAAGAAAATAACTCGTTGGTGTATCTGATTATGAATCGGACTTTGCGTTTATCTCTATTTTTCATGAAAACGCTCCTTTTTCTCCATTCTCTGGACATTGTTTTCTGGCACTGAGAGTAAAAATAGTGTTAACATGTGATTAAATCGAATGCCTTTGCCCATGCCATCTACATCCTCAGTGGTCTAGTGGTTAGGTTTTGTCACTCTCACTGCTGTGAACGGGTACAAATAGTTTTTGGGGTTTTTAGGTGCGCTTTATAGTCCGAAAAACTCTGTAAATAGAATCTATTGACATTGCACATGTACAGATGCAAAAGAATTGAATACACTTAACTGGCTCTATCGGTTAAGAAGGAAAGAACAAAAGGACAAATGCTAAATGCCAAACGACAGGATTTTAATTTAAGAAGTAAAGTGAGAGTTGGTAAAAAATGTCTGCTAGTTACTTAAATTAATTCAAAACTAAGGTCATTATTTGTGCAATACTTCAAAGTTAAATGAAATAATATAATATATTTAAAATGTTCTCCACAAAATAGAACAGATTAAATGATGTTAAGCACCCCAAGACAAAGAAAGCTTTTCTTGATGATGTGCCATACCCAGTTTTCTTCTCTGACTTCTCAAACGCTGTACAGATGGTCCCAAGCTGCCCTCAATAATCCAACGTACGGCCATGCCAGTGCACCTCAGGCTACACCCCTGATGCCACGCACACACACACACTAAGAATACAGTGCCAGTTCCCTAGGCAGGACCCCTGCCCCTCCATAGCCCAGATTTCCTTCATAGGGCCTGGGGGCTCCACATATAGCCTGCAGCAAATATTGTTATCGATTTATCATGAAAAATCTTTTTTTTTGCCCAATAAGAGAGTGGCCATGTGTCTTCATTTAGGTGGGGATCCAGGAAGAAGTGTAGGTGAGCGGATTGTCCGCAAGATGGAAGCAGGAATGTGACAGATGGGTTGTGCCTTCACAGAACTGTGAGGCTGGCATCGCACAGTGAGACTAATCACATGGACACAAACACACACTCACACACATCTTGTCACACCGTGTCCTTTCCTCTGAGTCCGGCATGTCATAAATAGACAAATAGATGGCACGACTGCCGACATATTGTGGTCAATATGTTGCCTATATTGCCTTTTGATAGCTACAATTTTGCGTAATTCATTTGAGAGGATCTGGGTTTAATTCTTAGTCACACTCCCGTCTTTCTTTCTTTTTTCATTGTACTGAAAACATCTGATGAAGATATCTTGTCTCTTTTTGAGGAAGTGCATAGTTTTTTTTCCTTTTTTTTTTCATTTGAATCAAACACATATTCACATTAACACATTCAAAAACGAACACAAAACACAACTCCTGAAAAGTCAATAAAACCATACCCCACATTAACAACACGTACACAAAAGGCCAAACACTACTCTCACTCATCACTGTTGTTGTCATGCTCTCTTTAAAGAATCAATAAAATAATTCTGACAATGAACATAGAAAAGCAAGAACAAACAAAACAACAATAACAAAGCGGCATATTGTATATGAGCCTACATCACATAAAAGCCGACCCCGTAATGTTGCTTTAAAATAGCCACATACTAAATGAAATGCGTACCTAAAATATTAATGAAAAGTGTATTGTTGGCATGCAACATCCGTGTCTCGCCGCGTGTTCCGGGACCAGACCGAGCTGAAGAGAGCAGCTCATGAGGCCTTTTTTTCACAATGTTACAAAATAAAATAAAACTCTGACAGAGAGCGCTAAGGCACACCCACCGTAGTTACGTTATCCGTGTATCCCACGGGGAGCAAATACGACGGCCCAAACCACAACATGGAACAACTTTTTAGTCGATATTCCTGTTAGCATAGACGTATCATTTCTTATTTATTATGTCAACTTATCTGAAAAGACAGTAGAAAAGGGTATCAGTTGTAATATACAGAGTAATATTCATGGCATTAAGGTGTCCAATGATGCTATTGAACTTGTAAGAGTGGATGCAAATTGTTGGCGATCTATGAGGAAGTCAGAAGCCCTGTACCAACTACACATTGAAATTGATTCAAATTTGTGAGAGATAATGGTATAGAGCAGGGGTGGCGAACACGTGGCTCTAGAGCCGCATGTGGCTCTTGGCCAATAAAAATGCGGCTCTTTGCCTCATCATGTTTCTATATATAGAGGAACCTCGGTTCTCGAGCATAATCCGTTCCAGAACCCTGTTCGAAAACCGATTTGGTCGATCACCGAAAATCGTTTTTCCCATTAAAAGTAATGTAAAATCGTTTTAATCCGTTCCAACACCCTGAATGTTTAACATGAACGTAAACAAGAAGCTAACCCAGGCTAATCGTACGTTCGCGTTAGCGTAATCTTCCGTACGAAAGATTACGCTAAAATGAACGTGTAAAAATAAAAAAAGGATTATGAATAGGATTTCTTACCTTCGTGGTGGACGGTGGGGAGAGAAAAATCATCAAAAGTTTTTCAACCTCTTCCAAAACTTGCGACAGTT